>NC_022035.1:12448262-12455005 GCF_000317375.1 Microtus ochrogaster | reverse complement strand
GAGGAGGAGGAGGAGGAGGAGGAGGAGGAGGAGGAGGAATCTATGCAGGAGGGAGATGCCAGGAGACATGGAGATGAAACAGGAAGTGCAAAATGGAAGAGAGCTAATGTCATATGATAGAATGTAAATTAATATAAATGGTTAATTTAAGCTATAAGAGCTTGTTAGGGACAAGCCTAAGCTATAGGCAATTTCACAATTATTAAGAAGTTTCCATGTCGTTATTTGGGAGCTAGTGGGACAGAGAAGGACTCATTACATGTGACCATATTTCTAGCTGGCTCTGAATGTTTCTATGTGGATGTCTTAGGCTTAATTTCAGAGCAGAAAACACAATTCTTGTTACCTTGTGGATTCTTACCAAGTGTTTATTTTTTCTCTAGACTTTCCCATGGAGTTGATGGCTGCTACAGTCCTGATGTTTTTATCAGACCTTCAAACTCTGTTCAAAAACAGTTTTTCTTCTCTTCTTCTGACATATGATCTTACTTCACATCTCAGGCTGGCCTGAACTCACTGTGTAGCCCACACTGAGCTCAAAGTCTTGACAATCCTCTTGCCTCAGCCTTCTGAGTTCAGGGATTATAAACGTAGGCCACCATGCCTAGCTCTAGGTCTACTGTTTACGGCCATAATTTGTCCCTCCTTCAGTGAAGATCATCTTGATGATCTTGACTGGAATTTCTCCTTCATGGAGTCTCTCTTACCATGTCTTAATTTTCTTTTCTGACAGGTTATTTAGTAATCTATTGTTTCCTTATGATTTATTGGACTAAGAGAGAAGAAAAAAATATTTTCTAGGCTCTACTAGTAACATGTCTCATTCACTGAGCAAATTTCTCCTTTAGCTTTTTCCACCCTGAACTCTGTTTATTTTACAGTTGACATGCTTTGTGATATTAAGTGTTCTTTAATTTCCCTCCCAGGCTTCTGGGTCTCTGGGGAAGCCTATTTAATCAGTTATTCTCAAGATTTATTACACGTTAGACTTTCCAGGAGCTAGATTCACCCTTAAAGTTTGATTCAGGATGGGTGAAGAATTGGAAATTCTGACAGTTCAGATATTGCTGCCGGTCAGGGGTGGGGCCTTCTCCCAGCCCTGGATTTCCTAGCTTTGTGGCTGCTGAAACATTGCTCACACCACACTTTCTGGGATGAAGATACCCATTTCTGGGTGTGTACTGCTGGCTCATGGCTGGATTATTCTCTGACACGTAGCTATTTTTTCTTAAGTGTATGTGTGTGTAGTGTCTGTGAACGCAGGTATGCGTGTTTGAATGTCTGAAGCTGATGACAGGTGTCTTCTCTGATGGTTTTCTACCTTACTCATCAAGGCAGGGTTTCTCAATGGAGCTCAGAGCTCACCAGCTTACATGGCAGTTCCTGTGTCTCTTCCTTCAGATGGCTGGAACGTGGGCCACCATGCACACCTGGCACTTATGTAGCTTCTGGGATCCAAACTCTAATCCTCACGTTCGTATGCCACCCACTCTAAGCACTAAACCATCTCTTCAGGCGAGAGTTCTCCGTTTACATTCTCTGTGTAGCTTGAACACAGATTTGCATGATGAAAGACTAAAACATTTCTAGTTCGGAAGAAAGTGCAATTACACCTCTTTTCATTCAAATCACTAAAAGGGAATATCTATGGCCATAAATAAGTTTTTGCTTATTTTTAAACATTTAATACTCACTGTTAGTATCTGCCTTCTCTCAACAAAAAATGTGCAAATCACCTATCTTGTGTATAAATAGCTTTTATTGATATGTAGCATTATTCTAATACAATGAGCCTAATCATTCTCTTATTGAGAGACATTCGCGTTGTTTCTATTGCTAGATGTATGCGTTGCTGATGTCTGCACACAGTCCGTGTATTGTCATTTTACTTTCCAGATATCACTAGAAGGTATCAATTTTAATGAAGACCAAGTTGCCTGTTCCTCTGATGGCTCACCTTCGCTCCACCCACCGTTTGAAAGTGTTTCCTGACTCCAGGTTCTAATATTGGCCATAACACTAAGTTTCTTAGACTATTTTTCTCTAAGTGTTTCTTAATTGTTCTAAGCATTTATATCTTCTCTTCTCAAGCATTTGGGGAGCTGAGACAAAAAAGAAAAAAAGTTCTGGGAGTGCCTATTTTCACTTCCCATTTCTAGGGGGAGATTGAGTTCTAGCGTCTGGAAGGAGCAGTGTCTTAGGTTGGGCTGCTGTAACATAGACTACAGATTGCCTGTAAACAGCAGAAACCGAGTCCTTATCAGTCTGGATGTTCAACAATTCAAGATCAAGGTTCAGGAAGGTTCGTGTGTCTGGCAAAGGTTTCATAGCTTAGGCCCTTATCTGGTGAAGGGGTAAGTTAGCTTTCTGGTATCTTTTTATACAGGCACTAATATTGAGGACTCTACCTTCATTTCCTAATCTCATCCTAAATTCAACCTACACTTAAAAACCATTACCTTAGGGGTTAAGGAGTGAGCGTATGAATTTGTAGGGAATATAAATATTCAGACCATAAAACACTCTTAGAATATCATCTCTACCTCTTCTTTCCATCTCTCATCTGTCCTTTCTTCCATACCACTGTTCCTCTGAAGTGACTCACATACTATAGACCCCCCACACTATGGACCATGGAAACCAATATAATCTTATTTTCTTTCCACCTATGACCTACTGTGTCTATTAGGAAGAGGAAATCAGGGCCCACCTGTAGGTCCTTTTTTGATGTAGTTGCTCTAAATTGGCTACTCACTGGAGTGCATGTGGCCCAACCTGCCTGAGCACAGAGCCAATGTGTACTAGGTTTTGAGTAAATGTGGAGTTCAGGGCTTGTTGGAGACGCAGAGACTTAAGAACTTTGACATCATCTATAGAAGTATGGTTGCATAGGTATGGATGTTAACTGATTGTTACTGTAGCCTATATATTAGACTAGCTGGCCTCCAGGAGAGACTGATAATGTGCCTGGAGAGATGGTTTAGCAGTTAGGAGTACTTGTTGCTCTTGCAGGGGACCTGGGACTTGTTCCCAGCATCCACATGCAGCTAACACGCATCAGTAACTCCAGTTCCAGAGGATCCAATGTCCTCCTCTGGCCTCCATGGGCATTGCACATGTATGAGTTACATAAATGCTTGTAAGCATACATATACATGCATACAAAATTAAAACAAACAGAGCTTTAAAAACCAAGGCTGGTGCCGATTGGTTTATTCATAAAGATGATCACTGAAGCCTACTGAGGATGGCATGATTGGGTTCCAACCTGGTTTTCGTAAGCAGAGACTTTACTTTTGTTTCCAGGCCTTCCAGACACCCCAAATCGCAGAGAAACTATATTGCAACACTGTTTGGGTGATGGCTAGGGCATATTTCTAGCTTGTAGTAATAGGAGCAGCGGGCTGCTTCCCGCCACCCGGCTAGCTTTACCCGAAATAATTACATGGACACTGTATTCTTTTAAACACTGCTTGGCCCTTTAGCTCTAGCCCTTACTGGCTAATTCTGATATCCCGATCAACCTATCTCTAATAATTTGTGAGCACCGGTCTTACCGGGAAGATTCTAGCCTACGTCCATCCTGGGTCGGAGCTTCATCGCGTGTGTCTCAGAGAGCAGAGCTATACCCGCATCCGCCCAGGAGCCGGGAGCATGGCGTCTCTGCTCCAGACAGCAGAGCTGTCCAGTCTGAGCTCACTTCCTCTTCCTCCCAGCATTACTCCACCCACCTATGTTCTAAGCTATGAGCCCAAGCAGTTTGTTTATTACTCAACCAATGAAATCAACAGATTGATATATGACACTCCCACATCACTAGCTAGCTCTTATATCTTAAATTAACTCATTTCTATTATTTATATTTTACCACAAAGCTGTGTAAGGTTCCAGCATTTTTCTCCTTCTTCAGCTACATGGCATCTCCCTGACTCCACCTTCTTTCTCCCTGCATTCAGTTTAGTTTTCCCGCCTTCCTATATTCTGCCCTGCCATAGGCCAAAGTAGCTTTTTTTTTTTTTATTAACGAATGGTAATAAAACATATTCATAGTATACAGAGGAAAATCCCACATCAGGTTCTGAGTGTCATTTACAGCTTAAGACAATTTGGTCTATACTAGGAGGTGTGGGAATTTCTGTTCTTTTTGTTTGGGGTGTTACACAACTTTGGCTGGGCAGGCAGATGTGAACAAACATGCATCAGATCCAGAATGTTTGACAAGAGACCGAAGAAATGAGTCCCCAGTGTGGTGAGCCATTTACACAGTGTGATGGGTGACTCAGAGGCAGTTGTACCACGGAAAAGCCAATGGAAACATGGATACTGACTCATGAAAGGTGCACCCTGGAGCATCCTGCATGACTTGGCATATCTCAACTGGTCAGAGACTCGTTTTTTCTTAACAGCGGTTACTGTTTATATAACCTTGGAAGGGGCCTTGAGAACCTTGGTTCAGGAGTTACCTGAAACCCGTGAAGTAAAGGTTCCTGGGCCTTGTGAAAGTTTTATTTACTTCCTGAGTCTCAAGGAGCCTCCCACTACTAAGGGATGCCTCCATTAGGAAGAAATAGCAACTCAACAGAAATAGAAGTAGCTACCCACAGGTTCTTTGTCATGGTTAGAGTGGAAATAGGCAATATTACAGCAGGAGGAAGTTGAGTTCCTTCAGTCTAGAGGATTTAAATGTTTAAAAGGCAATCTAAGTACTGCTTTAAGAACAATATAATTAGTGCCCCGTGCTTTTTATCTAGGGGAGAGAGACGCAGATGCTTGGGTTTTATACCTGATAATGACAGTTACTTCGGTGTTCTTTCTTGTCCTTGGCATTGCCCGATTCTGGCTCCACAGCCCACACAGCTCACTTTACTGTTGGTTGCTGACATGAATTAGCACAGTTGCAGTCCCCTCGTCATGAGCCTTGAGAGGAGAGAAAGTGGTGGTGCCAGTAGCTACCGTTTCTGACACATTGTTCCTTTAGCCTCGCTACCATCCTTTCACCAAGGAAACTTTAGAATACAGGCAGGAAGGTGGAACCTTTGGCAAGCCTGCGGGGAAGGTCACCACAGAGAGGAAGGTTTTCTAGAAAGGTTCTTTACTGTTCCAACTTTGGTTCCTTTCTGGCTTCCTAGAGCTCAACATCTCCTCTATCCCTGTTGTCTTCTCAAGGAAATCCCAGTTACCCATAGGCATGGCTCTTGCTCTAAGATCTTTCTTCTTTAATCTGCACCCCTGGGTTCTCTACATCTGAATCATTTTGCTCAGTTCTGCAATTTGCACACTTTAATAAGCCAATATGGACATAGAGGTTGCATTAAAAAAAATACAGATTCGGATTCAGTTGGTGTGAGGTGAGACTTGCAACTGAGTCTTTTCATCCAGCTCGAGACTGAGACCAGTCTGTGGATCTGCTACCACAGTCTGAAGAGAAAGGGTCTGTGATGTTATTAATCAAAGAATTCATCAGGAAAAATGGGGAGGGCTGCTGACATGAATAAGTGGGTGACGCTAAATGGGGATTTGGCACGAAAGAACGCCTGGGATGGACCTGAAGTCTGCATATTGGGCCTGCTTTGTGGCCCTTTATTTACTGCTTGTTCTAGGCGTTAGGGCTGCATCAGGATAGTAAGATGCTATTGTGGACTCTTCAGACAATTATTTAATGTATTTTATGGGCTGGGGAGAGGGTAGGTTAGTTGGTAGAGTACTTGCCTAGTATGTTCGAAGTCTTGGGTTCAATACCAACAGTATATAAATCAGAAGTGACACCACATTTTAGCACAGGGAGGCAGAGGCAGGATGACCAGAACTGTGAGGTCATCTTTAGCTACATAGTGAGTTTAAGGGTAGTCTGGACTACAAGAGTCCCCATCTCAAAAATTTAGACACACACACACACACACACACACACACACACACACAAACATATATGATACTAAAACATTTTGTGTTCTTATTTTTTTGCTGAACTAAAGGTGAAGTATTTTCATGGGCTCCTGAAAATATCATGAACTCTAAGCACCTTGCCTTATAGAGAAATTACCATGGTCAGCTGCTGTGGGCAGGATGGTGGTCCCAAGGCACACATGCACAGTTTCAAAGCGCTTCTCTGAGATGGTGCTGTTTAAATTCCCGATGAGAAAATATTTTCTCGAGTCCCCTGAATCTTACAAAGCGTCTCCCTCTCTGTGGCACCGCATTAATATTCGGCACAAGAATTAATTCAATTTGCTCATTCTCCTCCCTGCTGCCTTCCACACTGCGCTCACTTGGATTTGTCATGAATAAAAGAAAGAGGTATAATATTTCAAAGGCTGTGCCCTTAATTACAAAAAGAGGAGCTTTGAGACTCTCTGCTAGAAAGACCTTGATTGCACTCGGAGCCCAGGGCCTGTGGTTGGTGTCCTCTCCATCTGCAGTATATTTTAACTGCTGCAATGGTAGAAGAAGCAGTTACCAGTGGAGCGGCTCTGGGGAAGTGAGGCCTGGGATAAGATGCACAGGGCTTTCTTTCCATGGGAGGGCTCGTGTTCTATAGAGCTCAACTTGTGTACCAACAACGGAATTCACACTACTACCACACTTTATAGATAAGCAGTTCAAGGGTCAGAGAATGTGATCCCACTTTCTGCACATATATGGTTTTTTTTTGTTTTGTTTTTTCGAGACAGGGTTTCTCTGTGGCTTTGGAGCCTGTCCTGGAACTAACTCTGTAGACCAGGCTGGTCTCGAACTCACAGAGATCC
>NC_022035.1:12419259-12447330 GCF_000317375.1 Microtus ochrogaster | reverse complement strand
GGGAGCATGGCGTCTCTCTGAGGCATCTGCTCCCGAGAGCAGAGCTGTGGAGTCTGACCTCACTTCCTCTTCCTCCCAGCATTCTACTCTGTTTACTCCTCCCTCCTGTTTTAACCTATCAGGGCAAGCAGCTTCTTTATTTAATTAACCAATGACCTTCCTCCATCACTTCATCATAGCACAGCAGTAGATACCATTCTTTGCACCCCAAGACACAGTGTCTCAGCAACTTGTCCAGGGTCACTGGCTACTCCTCGTGGAGTTCGCTGAGTCCTGGGTGCTCTGGCTCGGAACCACTCTTACACGGCATAGCTCCAAAAGCTCCCTTCCTAAGTTCACATCATCTACTTCAGAGAGGAAAGGAATTTCCTCTTTCTTCTTCTCCAAGCTCTCGATCCCTCTCCAGGTTTCTAAGAGATCTTCCAGTTTTTTGTCTAGTGACACCACTCACCTCATCAGAATGAATCTGTGAATCAGGTCAGGATTCGAGGTAAAATCCGCTTTTGTGCTCATGGGAGCCAATCACGAAGTAGAACCATCTTGAAGATACAGAGTAAAGCTCCTGGGGACACAGACTTCTGGAGTCAGAGCCCAACAAAGGCTGCCTCTCTTCCTCAGAGCCCTTGCTGTCTGTCACCTAAACATCCTCCTTTTCCGTGGATATCCTGTGTGCATCTCAGAACTGAGCCCTGGAAACTTGACCAATTAATGGAGTTATATCTTTGGGCAGAGAGCAGCTTCTACTACTGATGTCTGTGGGAGGAGCTCAGGTGTTCAGACAGAGAATAGTCCCTTTTAGATCCAATGTTGATCTAACATAGAGAAATTGAGGAAGCAATTTAATTCCACCCATGCCTCCTTTTTATTTGCAGTAAAAGAAAAAAAAATGATTATAGTACTTGTGTTATTTGGCTACAATAAAGGATGACTACCATAGTCCATAAGAAGCACTTTGAATAGCGTCTGGTTCCTAGTGAAGCAGTAATAAAGAGTAGCTTTTATTATTGTGAGACTGTTGGCAGCAGGAAAGAACACAAGGGACACCCACTGTGTTTTGAGGACATCGTAAGATTAGAATTATGGAGATGCCTTTTGTCACCTTAAGAGATCCATTTCTATTTGTATAATCAAAAACAAAACAAAATGAAAAACTGAAACAAAAAAACCCCAGATCTTCCAGGCTGAGGATGGAAGAGAAAATCTGCTCCTACTGCTGGGTGGGGACAGACACAGCTAATTTCCTGGGAGTTGTCTAGATAAGTCACCGTGGATGCTGACTCCACTCTATCTGGGAGTCCCAGTCTGGGTCATATTGCCAAATCAGGTCTGATTCATGGCTTTCACCTTCACAGGCAGAAATCCCGCCTAGCACTCGGGACAGGCACACCTCTTCCTGTGCTCTGTCTATTCCTCACTCCTGGAGCCTGCCATTGTTCTCTTGCTTGTCTGAAATTCTATTCTGATTCTAAATAATGTGTTTTTGTTGCAGCTTGGACTTTCTGCTTTATACATTTTCTCAAAATTTAAACTGTTGTTTATGAAAAATACCAGACATAATCTAGTGTTCCAATGGGTTTACCCCATTCCTTAAGAGGCAGGTGGATCTCTGTAAGTTTGAGGCCAGCCTAGTCTACAAGAGCTAGGTCCAGGATAGGCTTGATAGCTTACAGCAAAACCCTGTCTCGGAAAAAAAAAAAAAAAAAGACTGAAGAACTTTTTGGAAAAAAAAGGCTGAAGAACTTTGTGGACTGGAGTAACAGTAACAGAAATGCATTCACTGGACAACCATGAGGACTTAAATTCGATTCCCAGAAATCATATAAAAAACTGGGCGTGGTGGTGCACACTTGTAACCCCAGGTCTGGGAAGAAAAAGACAAGTGAATCCTTGGGGATCCTTGGTCAGCCACCCTGACCTATTTAGTGAAATCGAGACCATTTTCAAAAGCAAAAATGGCTGGACATGGTGGCACACACATTTGATGCTAGGACTCAGGAGACAGAGGCAGGTGGATCTCTGTGAGTCCAAGACTAACCTGGTTTACAAAGCCAGTTCCAGACCAGTCAGAGCCACACAATGAAACTCTATCTCAAACAAAACAAAACACCAAAGCACTGAGGAACTACACCTAAGAATGACCTCTAGTTTCTGTAGCTCCCCCCCCCCCCCCCGCCACTACACACGTATCAATACAGGCTGAAGGACGATGTCCCAAGATTCTGGGAGGACGGTAAACAAAAGCTCTCAACTCAGTTCCTGATGTGGATGGCTTTGGCAGAAGAAAGCACTGTGACTGTTGTCAAAGTCAGGTGCCTTGTTTCAAATGACTGATCAATGCCGGTATAGAAAGACTCATCCCAATGTACAAATCTGGATTACTCAAGAGGAACAAAGCAACTTCAAAACTCCCTGCGCTGCTTTCTGAGACTGCCATTGAGATGATACTGATGGTCAACATTATCCTTGCTCCAATGCGGCTTCCTTAAATTTCTACTCAGAGTTGCTGATTCTGAACGCTCCTAAACAAATCCTAAACAATAATCTCCATCTCACAGTTCCCTTCCCAGGGATCCCAGCTGCGACACATAAAGAGAATGCTCTTATAAGAATAATAAATGTGTCCTTTCCATCTAGTCGAAGACCGACTATCTTTTCCTGTGTATTTTCTAAAGTCGATTTTAGTGAGCACCAAGTAATGGGTTTCACATTTTCAGCCTCCCCCAGCCCCTTGCGTACCTGTCTCTCCCAGTCACTTCTTTCTGACCCCAGCCTTTCCCCTCTCCCTGCTTTCAGTAGTACAGTGGTGCACGAACTGTACCGAGAACAATGCAGGAGTTATATCAACTAATCTGCTAATGGACTGTATACTGGTTAGTTCCTTAGCTTGGCTACTGTGACTAGTGCTTCAATAAAAGTGGGTATGCAAATATCTCTACAATAGGCTGACTTAGAATCCTTTGGGTATATATCCAGAAGTGGTCATATGACCATTCTACTTTTATTTTTTTGAGGAACCTCTATACTCACTTCCATTGTGGGTATAATAGTTTATGTTCCCAAGCAATGTGTAAGAGTTCATCTTGCCCTACATCCTTGCTAGCATTGATGGTTCATTTCTTGATAACAGTTTCATTTTGTATTTTCCTGGTAATCAAAGAGGTTGGATTCATTTTCAAATGCTTATTGGACATTTATATTCCTTCTTTTGAGAACTACCTTTTATAATTTTTTAAAAAATGCTGCAAGATCCCTGGCAGCAATAGGCAGCAGAAATGCTATAGGTCCCAAATGGTGGTAGCGGGCCATGTGGCAGCAGGCAGTGGGCCCCAGGCAGAGACGGCTGCCAGTCCCAGAGCAGTGGCTGGTCCCATGCAGGGAGACACATGGCGGGTGGGCAGAAGACAGAGACATGGATAAACACAACTTGCAGGGTGAGGTTGAATATTTATTCAGGTGGTTATGGAGGGGGAAGGGGGGCAGAGAGAGAGAAGAGGAAAAAAGAGACAGAGAGAAAGAGACAGGGGAAGGGAGAAAGGGGGAGAGAGAGAGAGAGAGAGAGAGAGAGAGAGAGAGAGAGAGAGAGAACCATTGAAATTATACAGTATTATTGTGTCAGGATCTATCTATTCTTTCATGCCCATTAGAACTTGGTTTATGAAATCAAGAACCCTAATATTTGGTGCAGGTATATTTATAATTGTATATCTTCTTTGTGGGTTGCTCTCTTTATTAATATGCAGTAGCTTTATTTATATTTTCTGACTAATTTTTTTAAAGATTTATTTATTATGTATACAACATTCTGCCCACACGCCAGAGGAGGGTGCCAGATCTCAGTACAGATGGTTGTGAGCCACCATGTGGTTGCTGGGAATTGAACTGAGGACCTCTGGAAGAGCAGCCAGTGCTCTTAACCTCTGAGCCATCTCTCCAGCCCCTGACTAATTTTTTTCAGATATGAGAACAACTATGTTTGCTTGTTTTCTGATTCCATTTTTTAATAGATTGACTTACATCCATTGACTCTCAGTCTATGGGTGTCTTTACCAAAGAAGTGTATTTTCTAGCAACAATACATTGTTAGGTTTGCCCTTTCACCCAGTCAGTTGGTGAGTTGAGCCCATTTGTGTTTAAAATTATTCTTGACAAGTATTTATTAATTCTCGTAGTTTCATTACTTCTTCCCCTGGTTGGCAGGATTGTCACTAGTTCTTTTCTTCCTCCCCTATCAGTATTAGGAGTTTGTTGGTTTATTGTGTTGAACATGATGGATTCTTTTTAGCTCTCCTTTGCTGACCTATTCCTTGTACGAAATTTATTCTTTTCTCTCACATGGTAACTGGTTCAACCATTAACCAGACTCCAGAATTATTCCAAGTAGGTGAGCTCTTTTCTAGGATATTGAGGTTGGGGATACTTGCCCTGTGTAATTTATTGCCTGGGTCAGTCTCCTGCCTCTGGTTTAACTTTGCCCAGCCCTTCTCTCCACAACTATTTCTCAGGGTTGTCTCTCATCCTGGGGCTGTGGAGGTTAAACTGCAGAACTGGGCTGGGCTATATTATGAATGTACCAGGTGCTCCTGACGTGATTGGTTTCATGAAAGGGGGATCTGGAAGCTTGACCATTGGCAGATTCTGGGCAGCACAAGCTGATGATTGAACAGGATAAATTTGTACTTAATTCATATGGGGAAGGAACTATATGTCAGATCCACATGACGTAGGTAAAGTATACAAGATTCAGGACAAGGGTAACCAGGCAAAGACTTGAACGGAGGCAGCAGTTTGGATGTCTCTACTAGACATTCTTCTTCTGATCCATGTGCTTTATATGAATCACAGTAGCACCTACATCTCATTGAAAAGCAGTTGATGCATGTATGTGCATGTTTGCATTGTGTGTTCTGTATCCAGTCTGTATGTACTACTTGGGTAGCACTTTCCAAACATTTGTATTGAAGTACTTTGAATGAAAAAAGGGCACAAAGAAGGAGCCCGAAAATGTGTTATTTTAAAATTAATCCTCTATGATATAGTTTTAAACCTTATAATAAACCTTTCCAATGGCCATTTCACAAAGGAGCCTCCGCTTTGCTGGGCTTGTTCTCATTACACTAGGAATTCTCATTTGGGTTTCATGTCTTATATCACTGTGTGTGTATGTGTGCATATTTCAGTATTTTCTTACTTTCTGGCACTATAAGGAGCTCCAATCTCACCTTGTTTACTGAGTATTTTCAATATTCACCAAAAGAACACCAAGCATCATCCTTTCTTACGTCATCTGTTCAGCAGGTCTGTTTTTCCAAGGACTATCATTTATTTCTTGACTCAGTCCTAAATGCACGAATTAAAGACCTACAACAGCAATGAAGTACCAACAAGTATGGAATATTTCTTGTAAAATTAAAAGCAAATGAGCTCAATAGAACCTGCACTTACTACATCAGAGTCGAAGAGACCTCCCCTCCCCCACAATGCCAACAAATTCTGAAATCCCAGACTGACCTCAGTGGGGATGGCACAGACATAAAATGGTGAGTATGTTGGAACTGCCCCCTGAGGACCAATCACCACTTAGATCTTTCCTTTTGTTGAACAGAGTCTCACTGCATACTCTGGCTGGCCAGGCACTTGCTGTGTAGAGCAGAGAGAACTGGCTCCCTTTGCCTCCTCATTACTCTGATCCAAGGCATGTGTCATCGCATTGCCTAGTGGCCTAAAGTCTTAATGGAGGCAAGGTAGGAAACAGAAGACGGTGATAGTAACTGCTACAGTAGCCATGTGAGATTAGATAGGTCATGGGCCTTTTAGTCTGCTAAAGAAGCATAGCAATAAAATAACTCCTAATGACATATTGCTATATCTATAGATCAGTGTATTGCTCAACTTTTATCAGAAAAGCTTCTCACAGTATACTGGAATTAACACAGAGACACAATGAAAAAAATGTGTTAAAGTAAGAGACTTTATAGCACTCAGTTCTAAAAGGGATGCCTTTTTCAATCCCTTCCCCTCAAGGCTAGGTATGTCAACCACACTCCAAAACAGGTCTTATGTAAGAGTAGTTGGCTTACACAAAGCATAATCCATGTTTTTGTTTGTTTTTTTGTTGTTGTTGACTTTTGTTTGTTTTGTCCTTTTGTTTGTTTTTATTTTATTTTTTTTGGTGGTGTGTGTGTGTGAGAGAGAGAGAGAGAGCTAGACACACACACACACACACACACACACACACACACACACACACACACACAGAGAGAGAGAGAGAGAGAGAGAGAGAGAGAGAGAGGATGAACACATGAACTTGGGTCAGTAGGGAGGTTGGAAGGATGAGAGGATTTAGAAGAAGGGAAACACATGATCAAAATATACTGTATGAAAAAACAAAAGGAAATAGTCCCGAATAAATGAGAGAGTGAATGAAAAAAATACAAAAGAAAGCTGATGAGGAAACATTTCTATATTTAAGTAAAGATCTGTTGCCAAATGTGCACTGGGTTCCAAAGCTGCTATCAAGTGCGGTCATTTCCCGAAACTTGCCTTGCACTGAGGCTGTTACCGAAGTCCCCTTTGCCTCTGCTGTCTCAAAAGGAGTTCTTGTCTTTTCCATACTTGTGTTTAAAATGCAGATGTAGCCTGGTCACAGTCTCCTTCACGACACCACTGAAGCTCACCCCAAGATAAGACCTCTATCCATTGCACCCCCTCTTCAGCGGCTCACTGCTCATCCCTTTGCCACTGGAAATGGAGGACAGCGCATTGTGGTTTTATGGGGCGGGGCTTGTCTTGAGAGTCTCTTGATTTTGAACCCTGGCTCGAATCTAGGCTGTGATGGCTCATATAGAATTTTCGTCACCAGGTATTTATGTAAAATTCTTCTCAGTCAAAAGTGAACTGAAGATTTCTTCCTGTGCTGTGTTTCCCTTTCCAGACTTCCACTTTCCAGCTTTCCACTTCTCATTCTCTCTCTGCTCAGCCTGGTCTTGCTTTGAAAAATCTGATGAGCCGGTGCAGGCATCAGAATAATGAGAACTATGTTTTGTTTGGGGAACTCTTTTTTTTTTTTTTTTTTTTTCTTCTCAGATCACGCTTTAATTGGAGTTGCCCTTGGTTGAAGGAGAGCATGAAGCAAAGGGGCAGGGAACAAGAGAGAGGAAGTGAGAGAGAGAGAGAGAGAAGAGAGAGAGAGAGAGAGAGAGAGAGAGAGAGAGAGAGAGAGAGAGAGACCCCGAGAGCACTAAGGCAGCTGCTTATCTGTTTGGGGAACTCTTCCCCAGTTCTCTTTAACTGTTTAACAAGAACTTATTTTTTTTTCCTTTCTTAAACCTTGTGTTTATTATAGAATTTCAAGGACAAATTTTAGCACGATATATAACTTGCAGTATATTACAATTGTGGAGGCCCACAGAAGTGGGTCTGTTCCATTTTGTCTAAAGGGCAGAAAGTCCAGATCTATGCCTGCTCCTTCAAGGTTACACAACAGAATGTTTTGACCTATGGTATGACTATTGAATGTCTTACTCTTCAAAAGTCAGTCAATAGATGCTTGGTTTAGGGTGTGGTTGCTTGATGTTTTTGGTAATAAGGAGGTAATTTGATTTGTTTGTTCCTTGTATCTTGGTAAGGAAGTCTTTGCCTTTCCCCTTTTGATTGGAGTTTATAAGAACTTTGAGTAATGAACTTGGGGCTGATCACAGGATTAGTGATGCCCTCCAGACTCTGTCTTCTGTTTCTCCTCTACTTCATTCTTTAATCCTCACTTCTCCCTTCAAGTACGGATGGACAAGTCTGTTGCATGGTTATCAATAATAAGCAATATTATTATTCTATTACACTAAATGCTATGCACATCCTTTTTTATTTTCCTGAACCATGAGTTGTATTGAGGTTGCTTACAGGAATATGGGTGAGGGGTCACTTACAGGAGTAAAATTAACTCAAAGACAGATGCATCACCGAGGTCCACAAAGCAAAAAAACTGGAGCACACCGAACAGCCTGCAGGCAGCTCTACAGATTGCAGAGTGTCCTTCCCGGGTGCCTCAGTTGGTCTAAAGATCTTCCAAGCAGCTTGGCTGTTATCCGCTTCTTCCAGGCAGCATGTCCGGCACGAACAGGAACTTTGTAAAAGGAGTATGATATTAATGGTAGAACGATCAGGTCTTAGAATAAAAGGAAGATCCTTCTGTTTGTTTTATACAGAAGCAGGCCTATGGTGTATTGAGATACAGGTCTTCCTTTAGTCTTCCTGTCAGTTTGGGTGAGACAAGACACACAGCGAGGCAGAGAGACAAAGAGGGAGAGAGACAGAAAGGCAGAGAAACAGAGACAAAAACACACAGAGGCAAAGAGACAGAGAGGCAGACAGAGAGGCGGACAGAGGGGCGGACAGAGGGGCTTATACTCACAGTGCATCTCTCGCTGGCCATGGCCTTTCTTATACAGTTCCAGCTTTGGTTAGAGGTTGTGGCATTGCCAGACCTCACTGAAGATCTGCTGGTATTTGCCTTCCGTTGGTATTTGCTCAGGTTTTGTGTATTTTCAAAGGCTATTTAAAAAGCTGAATTTTTGCATTTGGCTCAGAAATTCCACATTAACCTGGGGCCCTCATCATTAATAGATTGTTGACTTAAAATAAAAACAAAGCAATTCTGGGGCAGGAGAGATGAGTCTGTGTTAAGAGCCCTTGTTGCTCTTCCAGAGGACACGACTGGGTTTGGATTCCCAGAGCCTATGTCAGATGGCTCTACAGTTCCAGGCTACTATCCCATACCCTCTTCTGGCATGCATTCCCCCCTCTGTCTGTCTCTGTCTCTGTCTCTGTCTCTGTCTCTGTCTCTGTCTGTCTGTCTGTCTGTCTGTCTCTCTCTCTCTCTCTCTCTCTCTCTCTCTCTCTCTGTGTGTGTGTATGCACACATACTCTCTCAAGCATGTGCATGTGTGTTTTTGAGGCAAGGTTTCACATAGTTAAGCCTGATAAAGAACTCACTATGCGGCCCAGGATGTCTTCAAATTTTTGGCAATCTTGCCTCAGCTTTCATAGTGCTGAAAGTATAGACAGGAACCACTCTGCCCACTCAACTCCTATGTTAAATAGTACATTTTTTATTGAGGGGTTAAATATATCCGTCATTGTGGTCTTTATTTTTCTTTCCATCAACAAATATTAGTAATGCAGTATGGAGGCAGAGTGCTGGGGTTGTGAGAATAAGTTATATTTCCCATCATGAGAGATGATCATACAGCGTGAAAAGTGAAAAACAAACGAAGGCAATCCTGATAGCACAGATGAGAAGGCCTGATGAACACGGACGGGGTGGATTTTCATCGGGAGAGAACCTTGAATTGGTTAAAGCAGGAGCATGATTTTTAACATACAGTTGGAAGGGCTGGGGACTCAAGGGACATTCTGTACCACAGCAAAGAGGTCAGCACAGGAGGCCTTTGGAAAGCGACCCTGGAATGGCCGGAGCGTAGGAGGGTGAAGGAAGGGGATCTGTGACCTCTGACTCTCACTGAGGAAGGCAGGGTCTGCTCACAGACTAACCGCTCCCATTTGGCTTAGGACTATATAGAAAAGGCAGAAACTCTGGAAGCTGTTACTTGGAAATGTGTGTATTAGAAAGATTGGCTGTTGTGTTGAGCAATACTGAGCTGGCAAGAGGAGCCCAAGCAGAGATATTCTTAGATAAAAGACAATGAGAACTTGAGATGAAACAGTATACAAGGGAGGAAAGGATGAGAGAGAAACAAGAGATGCTTAGGAAACAGAGTTGTCATAACTAATTGGATCTTACGAAACACTAAGATTTAAAGTGTGGGTGGAAGTGGCTTGAGACAAGACAAGGCAATTAGATAGAGCAGAAGGAGCTGGGCAGATAGCAAAACTCAAACCAAATGAAAGGAAATGTTCCATAACACATTTCTTCCAGCCTTAGGCGGAGGGGCAGCAACTCTGAATCTCTCCTTGGTAAACACTGGGGGGTGGGGTGGGTATCTGCTGGGTGTCAGCCGCTGTCTAGTAGCTGAGGATACAGAGATGAACCAGAAGAATCAGTTCCTGCTCTCCTGGAGTGCATCTTCTAGTAGAGGGGAAAGGGTCACAAAATAAACACACAGAGAGGATCATGTGAGTAGTGAGTAAGATCACGTGACAGACCACGTCTGAGCAGGGTACCGTAGGCTGGTTGTCAGGAAAGCCTCTCCAAGAGTAAAGAGAAGGGAGCAAAATGCTTAGGGCAGAGAGTTCTCCTTATTGAAAACAATATAAGATAAAGCAAAAGAAAACAGAACAGAACACAACAATTAGGGGGTGATCGTAGGAAGCAGAATGATGAGACGGGAAGGGCACTGTGCCCGAGGGAGTAAACAGAGGGATATACTGAGAAGGAAGGTGAGGACATTCATAAGCTTTGATGCACTAGTGGACATTCTAAGTGCAACAGGAAGCCATCATAAGATTTTTGGCCTGTGTGATGGTTTGAATGGGAATGTTTGCCTTAGGCTCTGACATTTGAATACTCGGTCCCTGGTTAGTGGCACTGTTTGAAAGACTTAAGAGGTGTGGTCTTCCTATAGGAAGCACATCACTGGGAGTGGCCTTTGAGAGTTGAAAGATTCTCCCAATTTCTAGTCGGCTCACTCTGCTTCCTGTTCGTGGTTCAAGATATGAGTCCTCAGCTTTCAGCTTCCAGCTCCAGCAACCACATCTGCTACCTGTCCTCCCTGCCATTGTGGGCCCTAACCCTCTGGAACTGTGAGCCCCAAACAAACTTTCCGCAATTTCTTAGGCCATGGTGTTTCATCGCATCTACAGAAAAGTAGCTACTACAGCACGGCAGTGATGAAACACAATTCATGTTTTCACATGCTCACTAGAGTGGGTGTGAGCAAACTGGGCTATGCTGGAAGTCTGAAAATGTTTCCGCGTTATCCAGATGAGAAATGAGGGCACCTAGGACCTGGAATTTGCAGCAGTTGTGAAGCCAATCACGCATGTGTTTTAAGAATTGGGTTAGTTGTGTGTGCTGATGGGTAGGTGTAGTTGGAAGCTTTTTCTCTGTCTTGTTTGGTCCCCCTGGACCAGTTTCTTTCCTGCCCCTTGCTCCCCACAGTCACTTATGAAATAATCATTCAGAGACAATTATTAAATATAATTGCTTAGACTATTACTGGCTAGCTCTCGCTTGTAAATTTAGCCATTTTCAATAGTCCATAAATCACCGTTACCTTAGATGTTCTGATATCCTGTTCTATGGGTGACTCACTGGCATCACTCTGGATGTTGCCTTTTTTCTCCCCTGTATTCAGTTTGGCTTTGACACCTGACTCTACTCTGTCTTGCCATAGGCCAGAACAGATTTTTTATTAACCAATAGGAGGAATACATATTCACAGTATACAGAAGGATATACCACATCAGGTAGGACATTGGTAGAGTGCCATGGTTAAACAAAGATAACAATTCTGAAATAAAAGACTTGTCTTGTGGTGGTGGTGGTACAAACTTTTAATCCCAGGACTCCAGAGGCAGGGAGGCAAAAGCAGGTGGATCTGTAAGTTTAAGGTCAGCCTATTCTATAGAGAGAGTTCCAGGACAGTCAGGGTCACATACATACACAATGAAGCCCCTGTTTCTTCTGCAAAATAAAAAAAAAATAAACAAAAAAGATAATGGACTTGTGGGGAAGGTACTATCAAGAATTTCTTTTCTCTTGGTTGAACTTGAGATACTTATAAAGATATTAAATAAGGAGTTGAATTTACAAATTTGGAGTTCAAAGGAAGATATATTCAAATGCTTAGTCATTAGGGAGAGACACTGTTTGAGAGGAATTAGAAGGATCAGGAGCTGTGACATTGTTGAAGTAGGTGTGGCTTGTTGGAGAAAGTGTGTCACTGGGAGTGGACTTTGAGGTTTCAAAAGAATTTCTTGGCCTGTGGATCAGGATGTAGCTCTGAACAACTTCTCCAGTACCATGCCTGCCATCATGCTCCCTTCCATGACTATAATGGACTAAGCCTCTGAAACTGTAAACCAGCCCCCAGTTAAACGTTTTCCTTTATAAGAGTTGCCATGGTCTTGGTGTCTCTTCATAGCAATAGGACATTGACTAAGATAGGAGAGAAAAAGGAAGGAGAGAAGAAACAACCAGATGGTGGGTTGGTGGAGTGCTTCAAGGCAGAACCTCAGTTACTCCAGTGCTCGGAGTTTGGGCTGGAGGAAAGGATTCAGCATAACGATTCTGAAAAGGATGTTCCCGGACAAGTGTCGAAATTGAAGATGGCCTGGTGGTACTGAAACAAAACCTATCAAGGAGGGGAGAGTGAGCAGCTGGATGGGATGCTGGTGAACAGTGGTGAGGAGCTGACAAAGTCAGCATCTTAGTGACTGATTTATGTGTGCATGCAAGCGTGTTTATGAGTGCACGTGTGTGTGTGTGTGTGTGTGTGTGTGTAGGACAGAAGGCAACCTTGTATGTCATCCTCAGGGATAATGTCTATCTCCTTTTAGACAGGGTCTCTCATTGGCCTGAAATTCACTGATTAGGCTTGACTGTCTAGCAAGCCAGCCCCAGGATTTTCTCATCTCTGTCTCTCAGCACTAAGGTGACATGCTCCATTATACCCAATGCTTTATCATGGGTTCCGAAGATAAAACTCAGGCCCTCTCTGATGTTTGCAAGGTAAGCATTTTATCAACTAAACCATCTCTCCAGCTGCTGTGGGGGTGACCTTGACAAGAGCAGGCTCTGTTGAATGGAAGGATGGGAAATGCCATTGAAGGGGTTGAGAAAATGAAGTAGAGAAAAGTTTTAGCTTTCAAGATGTTTAATATGTATGGAAGAAGGGAATTTCAATGTTGCTACTCCTTACTGATCCGTGTTTTATGCTAGAAATATTTCCAGATATTTACAATTCTCCCAACAATCACAAGACAATGTATTCCCATTATAAAAGGCAAAGCTGGAATTCAGGCTTAGTTTTGTCTTGGTCTATACCCTGTCTCCTTTTATTCCAGACTCTCAGCAGGAAGGGAGAATTACACTGTTGGTATGACTTGCAGAAACTTGAAATTTTTTCTTTGGTTCCAGACAGAAATATCTTTTTTTCTGAATTGTGTAATGTTGTGAAGATTTCGTTAATGAGCTTTTAAAAAAAGTTTATATAAGTTTTCAGATTTTGATTATTAATTGAAATGTCAGCAACCAAAGGAAAAAAGCAACAAACGGTTTTAAGTACTGTCTGTAAGCTCATGACACCCCTTGATGTTCTCTTCAGTATCAAACTTTCCTTTGGATGCTGGGTTTGTACCCTCAGTTTGACCTTTGAATTTTTTACAGGCATTCTAAATTTAACATATCCCAAATGGTCTCTTGGCCTCCTAACCTAACCAGCCATCTCTTTCAATTTTCCATATTTGAGTATACGCGGAGCATAGTCATTTTTTGTTGCTTACTGTAGAAGGCTGGTGTCATCTTTGAACCCTCTTTCCTAATTGGTCATTTGGATCCATCGAGAAACCATTCCAGCTGGGCGGTGGTGGTGTATACCTTTAATCCCAGCACGTACGGGCAGAAGCAGGCAGATCTCTGTGAGTTTGAGGCCAGCCTGGTTTATAGAGTGAGTTCCAGGACAGCCAGGGCTGTTACACAGAGAAATCCTGTCTCAAATCCCCACCCCCTAAAAGAAGCCATTCAAATTCTTTCTTTAAGAGAGAGCCTAACTCTGCCTGTCTTTCTCTGTCATCAGCATCCCACTCCTAGGACTACCCACCCAATGGGCCTCTCCTGCTCCTGCCCACCTATCACAGTTAAGCTCCTCCCAGCACTCAGCTCAAGCCTCCATCCCTTCTTTGTTATATGCTTCCCCCTTCCAAATGTAAGTCCTATAAGGGAAGGGATTCCGCTTTAATTACCATCATATCTCCAGTGTTTAGCATGATTAACATAGTATCAAGCACACAGTAAATCCTCCACAAACATTTCAATAACTGAGTAAAAGACTGATGAATAATTCATCAATAGGGATAGGGAGAGAAGTAAAACAAATAGTGGCAGTCAACTGTGGGAAAAAAAACCCACCAAAAGACCAGATGCCACACCCAAAGCAATAAACCCATGACCAATGCGGTCAGCCTTCCAAAGTCCTTGAGGCCTGCATTCTGGCCTTGACTCCCTGCCAGGGACGGCTTCCCTCTTCCTTACCACTCAGGTTGCGCGTTAGTTTTCTGTGCCATCACGGTAATACAAATGCCAACTTTGGTAGTTTATATAATATACACTGCTATATTATTTTGATTACCTGAGAGAACGAGGTTTGAGTGTTGCTGATGGTGAGTTCAAAGAATGAGTGGCTGAATCCCGTGCTGGATGCTTATCCCTCTTCCTAGAGCTGCCTTTCCTCTGCACTTAAACATTTTCTATCAGAGCACGGTACATCATTGCTGTGTTGTAGCATCTAACATTGCACTCATCACTCAAAATAGGGAAATGGGTGGCATATGTTTTAGGTTTGAGATAGGTTATCTGATTAAGGAAGGAAAGGGTTCAGGGTTTCCCACAGTACAGTACAGTGATTGAAAGCCTGGGTGCTCGGAGAAGTACTTCTGCTTGAGTCCAGTCCATCTGTGTACCGGATAACACAATCCTGGGTGAGCCCCCCAGCTCTCTGGTCCTCAGTTTCCTCATTGGCAAATTGGAGGTGATATTAGTACATAATACAGATCGTTGTGGGGTTTCTCTCCGTTGATCCCGACAACGCATCTTGTGTAATGTTGGACACATAGTAAGAGCTCAAGACCAGCTGCTGGAAAGTGGCTGAGCCAGGCCTTGGACCAGCTTGTTGGCCCAACTACAGAGGCCTTTCTATCATTTAAGTCTTTGCTTTATACTTAGGAGAGAACGTTGAAGTGACTTTCATGTAAGATGCTCTTCTCAGGGGCTCCCGAGGCTAAGGACGTCACACGCGTTTAAACTCTTAACTGAATTCCAGAGTGAAGATAAGGATTTGATGTCGTCACAGCTAAAACCCAAGGTCATTTTGGGAGACTGCAAGAGAGACCATGGTATCAGCACAGAGAGAGAGAGAGAGTTAGGCTTTTCAGACTACAGTTTTCTCTCTAGAGTTTCAGAGCTTAAACATGGGCAGCCTTTTTGGTGTGACCTTTGCTCAGACTTACTGTTTGTCAAAGGAGGAGTTTGCCTTCTAACTTGTAAAATTTCTCTGTTATCAGAGTCTGCCTTATTTATTACTCTTTAAAAAAAAATCTCTTTTGACTTCTGAATAGAATGTATTATCCCAAAACCTGGACTAATTTAACTGATATTTATTAAAAATAAAACAAGGGGAATATCAAGACCAGAAGCCACTACCCCAATGCTGGGAACTTCTAAGTTGTTATGGCTTTGGTTGTAGACATATACAAACAACACAATTCTGCGTTGTTTATCTTCATTGATGGTTACTTCACTGAAATGAAAGGCCTCGGTCCAAGTAGATACCTTAGCTTTCAAATCCCTATGTTTGACAAAATTCTAGTTTTTGCAACAGTTTTTCAGTTGTCTGTAAAAAAGAAAAGTAAGATTCTCCTTAGCAGACTTTGCTTGGAACCTCCAGCTCACCATTGCATGATGGGGAAGGCCCAGTTCCTGTTTCTCTCTCTCCAAACCCCGCCCTCTCAGAGAATCTCCAACAAAGAAAAGGTGCCAAAAAGCCCAGTTCCCATTCCTCACTACTGTTGCAACTTCTCCCCTGTTGCTGCCAGCAGCCTAAGTCCCCGCCCAAGCCTTCCAGCTTTTTGACCATATTTGGGTAAAACCCAGCTTGTGGTGGACACATCATTGGCCCCTGTCAACAGGCTGTGTAATCTCCCTGCTTTAGCTCAGTCACGCAACTTCTCTGGCTTCAGTCTCTGGGACTGGAGAACCCACCTGCAAGTTGTTATGCTCAAGTAAACCCGGTTTCTATTTTTCAGTTCGACTTGGTCTCGCGTACTGTGTGGTCAGAGAAACCTATTATCAGGCTACAGAAAACCTATTAAGGACTATCTGTGGTCACCATCAAGACACTTGTTTTCTTCTGATCTCTACAGCTTGCTTGGACACACATTCTTCTAATACCCATCTAGGGATTGTTCCAAGAACAGGTTCTACAGATGACACTAGTTAAGCCCACGTTTTTTTAGTCACTGTTACTTTTCTGTCTGATAGTACAATCAAGAAACGAGAGCATCAATCAAGCCATGATATTCTGGTGTTCCTCCACATTCAAAAGATCTTCCCACATGTATGGCAACAAATTTTTATTCTGAGTTCAATTCTGGGCTATTCAGCAATCTTGCCTTTGACACGCAGGAAAAGCTGATTTACCACTCACTCCATATTTCAAACAATTCTGGAAAAGCCCTCTATGAGTTCTGTGACGGACTTTCTAAAAATATGGGAAATAAGTACCAGAGTCCACCTGGGAATTTGGTGAAGGCTGTAGCATGACAAGGTAGAGAGGGACAGCTTTTGGAGCTGGAAAAACTGGGTTCAGATCGTGTCTCATTTACTGGCTGGCTAATACTGGAGAATCTTTAATATATCCTTAGTTTTAGTTTTTTTCTCCTGTCAGGCATGCTAACATCTATACAGGAGGCTTTTTTGAGGATGAAATGAAAAAATGAACACCAAGTTCAGTGTCTGATGCCTAGTGAAGGCTCAGTAAATGCTTGCAATTCTTCATTTTTCAAACCATGTACAACCAGGCCTGGCATCAGAAGTTCTCAGATTCCTTTGGTTTGGCTTGACCAAGTAATAGGTCAATATACATGCCTTGGGAGACTTTATGTAAAGATATGGCCTGCTGGCTTTTCTTTGAGGGGAAAATGAAATATGAATATGGTAATACAAGACCTACATTACAAAGAAGATGATTTTGATCAGGGTTGCGTTTGATGGGTGCACATTCCTTATCAGGTCCTGGATACCCTGTTTTTCTTATTGTTTGTTACTACCATTTTTATTAACAGCCACACTTGGGGAGGGGGGGTTGGCCTGAGATTCTTGTTATATGGACCTTTAGAGTTAGGCTCGTTCTATCATCAGGGTATGTTCTTGAAATTCATGTGTAATATGAGGATGGGGAACTCTCTAAGACCCAGTAATGACAGAGGAAACGACAAACCATGACATTAGAAAAGACACAAGTTTTGTATTGTGAAAGAAAAAGAGAAGATATGCAGTCAAAAGACAACAATTGGCTAGGAAAATAATTTCTAATGAAAATTAGGAGTCAATATTGCTATTATGTAAGAATATTTTTCAAGTGTAAGAAAATGACAAATAGAAAATTAAGTATAAGACACGATAGTGTAAGGGCTAGGCAAGGGCATTATTATTATAATTTTTGAAGTGATAGGGACCAAATAAAAAGGTGATTTTAATGAAGAAATCTTAATAAATCCATGAAGTTAATTTCTCTGTCTAATCATGGAATTATTACAAAAATAATTATTACAAAAAAGTGAGGAATCAATATTTTGACCCTCTAAATTAGGAATAATGAAAACGAGCAAAAACATTATAGGTGTGCATGATATTGCCAGGACAGTGAAAAGGTGTGCTTGAGAGAAACAATGTCCTGTGTCTAGTAAATAACTGTGTGTTTTAGCTGTCAATACTACTTTGGAGCTGTATTGTAGAGAATAAGCAGGCAGGATTAATACGTAAAAGGCACCCTTTGCCAGCATTGTTTGTAGTGGTAAACACAGCAGAGCAAATGAAGCAAAAGCAAGGATATAGTGGCAGCAAGCTGAGTGCTTCTAAAGAGAGAATGATTCAATTCGTTAAACAGGTCTTCAGATTTACGTATGGGGGTGTCCTCTGCAGGAGAAACAAGTGCTCTTAACCACCGAGCCGACTAACTCTCCAGCCTTGATTAAAATAATTTCAAAACATCCATTTAAAAGATGATCGATACAGTGAAACAAGACTGGTTGTCTATGGGAAGGTTGTTTGGGGAAATAAATGACTAGGGATTGTAGGGTCACACCACTTTGAACTCCCCACATATATGTATATTTTCCTATGAGAGGCATGCAAGCATGGAAATGAGAGACTACACTACAGCAGAGGGTTGGGTGGGCTAGTTGGAATCTGCCAGAATGCTTGCGTTCAAACAAATGACATTCTAAAATCATATTACATGTAATCTATGCATTAGTTCTATAAGAAAAAGTCAAATAAAAATAATTTAAAAAGGTTTCTCTCTCTCTCTCTCTCTCTCTCTCTCTCTCTCTCTCTCTCTCTCTCTCTCTCACTCTCTCTCTCCTCTGTTCCTTTGCTTCTCTTTTTCCTTTCATAAAACCCTGCATTATAGTCACAGATGGAGTCTGGTAGAAACATTTTCCCTCTGCAGTTGTTAGCTTCTGTGTTTCCTCTCAGAAAGCTCCTTGACTCCTAGAAAACACACTGCTCAGATACTTTTGAGGCACCCAACAGGGCCACTTTCTGTCCCAGTTATGAGTCAAACATTTGTCCTTGATCCCAGCATAGCACCCTCCGCGGCCACAAGCAGTCCCTGTTTACAGAGAGCTCGGAGGCCTCCTGCAAAGTATTTTAAAATGCACAGGCTCACACACTATTTCAGGTTAGCCTTTGACTTTCTAAAAATTATCTGTCGTACTTGGGCTTCACTAGGATGCGAAATGAAAATTATGGGTGAACTTTAGCTCTAATGTATGCAGTTGGCCTTTCCCCTGCAGTTACCCAGTCTTCATTAGGACGTTTGTGGAACCATTTGGGTCAGACCTGCTCCAGTCAGTACCACCTACGCATGCTCTCTGAAATACGACACTCCTCAGCAGAAAGGCGTCCACGGCACTTGGTATCAACATGATAATCTTCCGGCCTTCCTGTGTAAGATTTACAACCGTGACCTTAGGTTCCGTTTCTCCTGCAGCACAGACTCTTTAAGTGACCAGTGATGAGGGCTGGTAGTTACAAGGTCAGTGTGAACCGCCTAATGTAATGTTAGGATCGTGCTTCCTACGGGCTGGGCTGTATTAGCGACGTGAAACAGAGTGAATTTTAATGTCTGTGGAAGGCAGAGCTGTGATAAATGAGCTACCCCAGGAATGATACATTTCCATCGCAGCAGAGTTCAACGCCGGAGCCCAGCTGAGTCCATGATAACCATTCTTTACTTAAAAAAAAAAAAGAGAAATTCATCTTACTGTGTTAATTAATCAGAAACTACCGCGTTAAAGAGATGAAAAGAGAGAGAGTTACAAGACAGCTAGTTCTACCTTAGGTCCAACTTTTTTGTTGGCATGATGAAAAAATGATGAGGTCAAACTGTAAATAACATCCTCCCATTCCGTTCATTCACCACCACCTAGAACTTGAATGGGAGTTGTCATTTTTGCTACAGTTTCAAAATAAATATTTCGTTTGGGTAAAATTCATTGATAGCGGGATGGCAAGCCACAAAAGCAGAGTAAGATTCCATGTGTCGGCAGGGTGCGAACACTAGGTGGCACTCTAGGGCTGCTTTTTCAGCCTCTCCCCGGCGTTCAGGTTCCGTCTATGGTAATTCTCTCCTTTAAAAAGAGCAATCAAACTGTTTAAACAAAGGGTCCCTGTAGTTGCTGTTTTTATATTTATAGTCGTGTAATCAATATGTTGGAAGAGTAATTAATTTTTAACCTCCATCCACGGGGAGAGCAAATGTTAGTGGAGTTAATGGACGGAGCAGGCTTCATTACTCTAAAGTAACACTAATGATAAGGTAGGGGAGAAAGTCAAGGGTTGTAAACAACGGTGGTGCCATCAAACGCGATCATAAAGCAACGCTGCAACGCGAGCCGGGCCGCTGACCCCTGGTCTTCTTCGGTGCAGCTGTGGTTTCTGCTTAAGTCAACCCGACCTTCCGGAGCAACCTCCTAACCGACCTTTCAGGACGCTCCTTTTCCACTCACGGCGTTAGTATTTCACGTAATTCTGAGTATTTCTGCTTTCATTGCCCTCTGTGTGAAACCCTCTGTGGTTGCTGACTATGTCCTAACACCACGGGCCGATATCCAAGCCCTGCAAGATCTGGGTCTACTCTACATTCCTGGAGCACTGCACAACCCTGGTGCCCTTATTTGGGGGTGCCCTGCGATTCTTCACATAAACGTTTTATGGGCGCTCCTGTTGGCAGGCTTTGTGTCCTGTTCCTTCAAGAGAGTTGATAACTCAGAGCAAACGATTCTGGATGACTCACGGCCATGGCAAGGATGGACTGACCTTGCCCGAGTTGGGAGGTTGAAAGCCAAAAGGAGCACAGGCCTCCACTCTTCCGTTCTGAGTCCGCCCCCTACAACCCTGCTCTGCCCTTGACTTCACACATCATGAGAAAATAAGGAACAGGATTGTGCTGTAGGCAGAGGAGGCTTACATACTCAGGATTACATACTGAGATATAGTATCAATTCAGACTCTTATTTATTGCCACTGCGTTATCATATTTAAATTAATCTTGTTTGCTTCATTCATTCTCACGCTTTTTTTTTTTTTTTTTTTTTTTTTTTTTTACTTCTTTACTGGAACGATCCCTTTCATGAGAAATGTGTTTTTCCTGACTTTTCAACTCGGCTTAATCCAGAGGCATTTTTCTTTTGTAAAGTCTTCCTAAACTGCTTCGTATTATAATGAAGACTCTTGCATACGGCACTCTTAAAATTTTCAACGTGTGGGCTGGGTGGTAGTGGTGCACGCCTTTAATCCCAGCACTCGGGAGGTAGAGACAGGCGGATCTCAGTGAGTTCGAGGCCAGCCTGGTCTACAAGAGCTAGTTCCAGGACAGCCAGGGCAAGGGCTGTTCACAAAGAAACCCTGTCGCGAAAAATCAAACCAACCAACCAACCAACCAACCAACCAACCAACCAACCAAACAAACAAACAAACAAACAAACAAACAAAAAACCAAAAATACTTACATGCCTATTGTAATAATTTACTGCAATTAAGATTTTTGTCCTTATTTGTCTCTCCCTCCCTCTGTCTCCTCCCTTTTTGTCTCTCTTCCTCCTCCCCACTCCTCTCTGTCTCTCTCTAGGGGAAAGTCTGATGTAGCCCAGGTGGTCCTCTAGCTGGTAAGTAGCCAAGGATGACTTTGAACTCTGGTCACCTCTGCTTCCACTGGCTAAGTATTAGGGATAAAGGCGCATGTGTCTTCACATTCAGCTTTATGTAGAAGAGCGAACCTTGGGGTTCAGTGTATGTGGGGCAAGCAGTCCACAACTACTTATCTAGCCTTAGCGTTTTTAATAATGTATAAGCGATATAAGGATCTGTCAATCTTTGGAGTCTCTGCATTGCATAACCAAAAGCCTGGTACCACACAAATGGTCTTGCAAATGCTCAATTTACCAACAATGTGTATAGTACAGATCTTTATGAAGGGACCAGGATGGACAATTGTATCAAAGATCAGGGATGTTGTTCTTTTGGAAGAATCATCATTTAAAGCAGGAAGATTCTTCTATCTTCTATTCCACCAAAACCACTGTTGCTCCTGGTCTGGTTTCCGCACTGTGAAAGACATCACTTGCCTTTCCACATTCGCTTCTTCCCTAATACAGCAGATTTGGGAAGAAGAAAGGACTGCTTTTCTGACTTTTTCCTAGCAAGAGGGGTAGATCCAAGACTGTATTCTGGTCAGGCATGTTAGGGGGAGGGTTTTGAGGCTCTTTAGGAAGGTTCTCAAAACATGCTGACCCAGGCCTTCCTCCTTCTTCCAGCAGCTCAGGAAGCCATCTGGACTGGGAGATGACCTTGAGGACAGAAAACACATGTGGGGGTTTGCCTGTGTTGGAAAGAAAACCCCCAATGCAGCAGGGTTGGCAAGTGGAGCGTAATGAAAGATAGTTCGAAAGGAGGGCTGTGCCCTCCCAAATGGATTGTCACGCACCGCAGAGGGAGGGAGTTCATTATAGACGAACGTGCTTGGCCCCCCTTTTCTCTGTCTTGCCCTTTCTTAGCCCCTCCACCGTGGGATGCTGCATCATGAAGGACCTTGGCAGATTCTGGTCCTCTTATCTCACACTTCTTCAGAACCATTAACTAATAAATTTTTGTTGGTTATAAATCACCCAGTCTTTATCATTCCGTTATAGCAGCACAGAGTGGATGGTGACACCACACACAGGGGTGGCAGGGCAGAGAGCCGGGGTCTGCAAAACTGACGACATCTTACATCCTCCAGACCCCCTAGCTGTGCGTCGCCACCTGCTTTATTGAAAGACTCTGATCGTGGGTAAACATGCTGGTTTGGGTTTTCTGAGTGTACGTTTGGAACAGTCCCTTTTGATTGTCTTGAGAAAGCTTCTCAACTCAGGAGGATGGTTACGTAAGCTTACCATCTGAGCATCGGCCGGAGTTGAGGATGCCTTGTGGGAAGAGGCAAATGCGGAAGGGATAATTTTCTACTTTGAAATCGGAGAGCATCTCAGACATAGTTTGCAGCAGTGGTGGCCCAAACTGCAGAGTGATTTGAATGAAATGAGGTACACCAGAGGGACCCTGTCATCTGAGGCCACTGTTGTGATGCGGGGTGACTTGAGAGTGGACAGTGCTTGTTTGCCCATTGCATTCAGTTGGGCTAAATGAATTGATCTGGAAGAGGTGTGCTTTTCCTTTTTAATTCCTTAGAGTCAGTAGTGGCTACATTCTGCTTTTAGAACCAGCAATTTACTCTACTAACACAGGGAAAGTGGGTTAAGGGGTTTAAAATAGGGACAAACTAAGTTTAAAATAAAATAAAAACATGGTTTTATTTAATCTTTTTCAGATAACAACCCTGCATTTTTAGCCTGAAATAAGTAACTCATTCTTAGCCTCGGTCCTGGAACTTCTGAATGGTGCCCTGGGGCTGTGTCCTTGACTCCTGGCCCTAACCTTCCTATCACCCAAAGCTTCTATCTCTCTATGGGCAGATGGCTCTAAGGGCTATGGGACACATACCTCCTGGGTACAGCAGAGTTGGCTGGTGTCCCTTGTTGAACCACCCTTCCTCAGAACGGGGCTCATTACATAGCACACACTCAACAATATTTTTAAATTGAATAATAAAATTATTATAAAAGTAAATTGAAAACTAAAAACCAAATTTATTCAGAGGCGAATTGGGAGATGGTGGCACAGCTGGGCCAGGAAATAGGGCCTATCTAGCTTTAACCCCTTCTGCAAAATTTTACTCTTAGTCCTTACTGATCAACCAGTTTTCTGCTGTAAAGGTGAGAGCAATTTTAGCTAGACAAAATTAAAAAAAAATCAGAAATGATTTCATTTGTTTTCCCTGTAAACAATATTTACCTGAGCCTCACACTTTTTCTTGAATTGCTTTAATAATTGTCCAAATTCTCACTTTGTTTGGCTATCATTTTGTATTGTCTCTATGTGTGAAGAACCATTTCCTTTTAAAAATAACGTTATCTGCACCCTTATGAATTAGTTAACTTTCTTTCCAACATTTACTTTGGGCAGAGCAGATGTGCCCTAATAACACTGCTCAATGAAAGGATAAAGACTTTTATTTTCTTTTGGTAACTTATAAAAATCACCTCCTATAGTGTGAGAAGGCTTGTTGTTCTTGGTAATATTTCATTTCCTTAGCAAGAATATTTTCTTCTGCTTTCCATTGTCATCAGACAAAAAAAAAGATACAATTAAATCAAGGAAACCTGGCAGGGTTGCTTTTGGAAAATGAAATGAATTGAAGTTTTGATTTAAACAAAGAATAATGTATTATGCTGGAAAAACATTGTCCCAGTGAGATGAAGTTCATCATGCCTCTCGTAAGCCCATGAGACCATCCCCGATCAGCGTTTGTGTTTGGCTTTGAGAAAGAACGACTATTTGGCTCCAAACTTTGGACTCAGAAAAGTCATGAGGCAATTTAAGGGTTAGCTAGCAACAAAGGACCAGACCCTCATGATGAGAGCTGTTGCCAATTGTATGCCACCTCTAGTCCTTAGCTCTTTTGAGTACCGCATCTTGTGAGTGAGCCCAGCAATCACACAGAAGAGAGACCATGGGGCTCCTTGAGGGAGTTTTGGGAATCAGTGTGTTGTATGGAGACTTCTGAAGGAAAGATTTTATTGAGAAGGGCAAAACCATGATATCTGGGCAGGGTGAAGCCCACCGATAGCCCCAGATAATCAGAAGGATTACCTGAGGCATCATGATCCTGGATCCTGAGATGCTGAAGCTGGCCTGGACATCAGAGAAAGGCCAAGTCATCAATCAATCAACCAACCAATGAGCAATGAGAATAGCCCATTGAATATTTAATAGTTGCAATCAAATCAATTGCATATAATTATAGACAAGGAAAATACAACCTAAAGCGATTACCTGACGTGTATATAATGTATCTTGATTGCATTCACCCTGTGTTTCTCTCTCTTGTTCTGTTTATTTGGAGGTAATTATGGTAGGGCCTTCTCCATTGAATCTTCTTGACGTGCAGAACAGATTACAGATAACAAAAAGAAAAAATTGAAAATCAAGGCCTTTCGAATGGAAACTAAGATTGAGGACGATTCAGTGATTCGCCTGAAAAATCACTCCACTCCTCACGGGTGAATTGGTTCAAATCTAGCACATGGGATTCCAAAATATGCCCAATCAAACGTGTGCCCCAGTCATTCTGACCAGAAAGAGAGTGAGCGGTGGCCCTCTTCGGTTGCTGGCTCTGACTTACGACAGGATTAAACCAGTAACATGATGGCAGGGGTTTCAAGTTTCTACATGTGTCGCCTTATGCAACAGATAAAATTAGGTTATGTGTGCTTGCACCACAGGGGCACTTGGAGTCAACAGCCAATCCCTGCCGTGTCTGCTTGCACACACTTAGTCCAGTCAGTAAAAAGTCACCCGTGAGCTGCGTGCCTGCAACAATGCCTCACAGAATACGTTTTGTAAAAAGGCAGCAAATTATACTTAACAATCTCAACTTAAAATTTTTTAAAACTTCTGGGCAGTTTGAAACTTCTGTCTCAAAAGGGAACACGAGTTTAAGAAACGGTAGCAGATTGTTAACTTTCAGAAGTGACCTTGTACTGTTTTTGCAAATAGAAATAAGCAAATCTGCTTTGGAGGAGGAAAGAATTTCAGTCTCTCCTCTAGAGAGCCCTGGTCTAAAGGAGCCCTGAACCATAAGCCACTAGATCCATGGTTCTCAGCCGGAGGGTCTCGACTATCATCAGGGTCGCATAACAGAAGTTTTGCATATTAAATATTTACATCGTGATTCATAACAGTAGCAAAATTGCAGTTATGGAGTAGCAACGAAATAATTTTATGGCTGGAAATCACCACAACATGAGGAGCTGAATTAAAGGGTTGCAGTACCAGGAAGACCGGGAAACCACTGCTGTAGACAGGAAGGACAGTTAATTTCTTATCCTAGCTCTGTGGATGCAGTTCTAATCCTGAGTGGGTACTTTTGGTCCGAGTTCATAGTCACTGAGGTTTAGAGACAGCCTCTGTCCTGCGGAGCTCCAGCTGAGTCACAAACAGTTTAATAAAAACGATGAAAACTCTTGAAAAACCGACTGACACATCTGGCTTAGTCTGGACCCCCTTCCCAAGGTGGAGCATTCCTGGGCTAACATACGAAGACTTTCAGCAGGAGTCATTCTGGAGAGCCAGGCTGGACGGGCAGAGACAGTGGTCAGAGGACATTTCTGTCCTTTATAGCATTTGGTCCAGTTAAACGTTTTTCCATGAGGATCTAATTTATATAATAAAACAAACAAACCCAAACAGTATAAAGGAATGATGCAGGAAAATTTAAAAATAGGTTTTGAATCAGGTAGGTGATATAGTCAGATATTTGATCTTGGCAGCTGTCTTTTAAGTTAAAAGGAGAAAGCAATATAGAGTGGGCAGAAGGGAGAGGTCGACGGTTGGAAGAATCCCAGCCTTCTAAACCTGGTGGAACTAGGAGACAATGTTGTAAAGCTCATGTAGAGTACCCACATCGTCTTCAGGTCAGAGCGTTTAGGACGAAATCATTCAATTGTAGAAATTCGATATGCTTACACTAGAGGGAGTTATATTTTTATTAACAGTTTCATTATCTGTCAATTAAATATTTTATAAATATACATATCCCCAGAGTAAAATTATGGGACAGATGTGTGAAAGGCAACAGCTGTAAAGCACATCAATTTTCTGAATCACAGATTAATAATAATAATGAATCACAGATTAATAATAATAATATATATGTTAATAACATATACATATATATTATATAAATATAATTACAATAATAATAAACCCAATAAGCACAGTTAGTGGAATGTCCTGCTTTCACGTTTTCCTCCTGTGAGTCAGTCAGCCCTGATTTTTCACTTTCGTCATTTTAAACATTCATTTACTAAACCAACAGCGTTTCATTAAGTTAGTCTAATCCCTGAGAGTATTACCTTAGCCCATTAGCTTCCAGACAGCCATTAATCCCCATGACACATCCCGGGATGACATCATTATTGTTATTACTATTTATTTTGTTATTTTTTATTTTATTTCTATACTAAGTTCACTTTATGAAAAACTATCTGTATGGTTAGTTTGAACAGGGGATGTTTTCTTTCTGAATTGTTTGGGGGCAGTCATTTGATGCTTCTTCACCAGGTGCTCCCAGAGCCCCCGCGGCTACCCCAGACGCTGAGGCAAATGTTCTAATTCTTGCAGCATAACAAATTAGAAACAGCTCTGCAGAAGGCTGGCAGTAGGATATTTGGGTAGTTTTTCTTTATTGGGGCTTCTGAAATTATCTCTGAGGATCATGTGACTGAAGTTGGGTTTCTTGGGGCGGGTTTTACAATGACCCTGCATTGGGTATTTCCTCTTTTACCACCGAGGAACATGGCGATTTTTTAGTCACGGCTGTGAAGAAGGAAAGGCCCTGCCGGCTTGTCTCTAATGGAAGGAGCAGATGTCAAAGTAAGGGCTCGGTCTGGCAGAGAGCACATGACCAGTTCCTAGCACTCAGCATCAGGGCCAGAGCCAGGGGTGGGACACAGTATTGGGACTCTTACCTACCATGTGCCAAGACCTGGATTTGATTCTGAACACTGAAAAAAAATAATAAAATAGAATAGAATACGCAAAACAAAAAATAAAATAAGAGATGGGCAGCCGAAAGGCATAAAACCACTGAGAAAATTAAGAGGCAGATGAAATATGGAATTTAAAAATAGGATATTATGGTTTCATAGACCATAAGCGAGGAACACAAATGGTTTGGGGGATTAAAAACAGTTCTGACATATTTGAATGCCAAAGATTTTTAGAGTTGATCTCTTTTGGCCTGGTAAGATTTTATGCATTTTTGTAGTTCCAGCCAAGTGGTCTAAGGATTACTGGATGTTTCTGCCAGTCTGGGGCTCTGTGTAGTGAGAAGAACGGACTTGTGTGGCAGTGGAAAAGCCTAAAGACAGAGGACTTCTCCCACAAAAGGGATGGGAGTTGTCATTGCAGGCTCAGGCCAGTGCTCCGAAATAACGTGGGGTTGTTATTTATTTAAGATTGAAAATTCTGTTTATTCAGAGTAAACATGACCATTTTCATCTAAGAATTTCTTCTTCAATGCTGCATGAAATTTATTTGAAACTTATTCTAAGTTGGTCGTTTCAATGATATTCTCTCTCCATCTCTCTCTCTTTCTCACAGACGGACAGACAGACAGACAGACAGACACACATGTATGCATGTCCACCCACATGTGCTGCTGTGGAGACTAGAAGTTGGCACTCGGTGCTTCTCTTTACCCCTCTCTGCTGTGTCTCTCTGAGACAGTCGACTGCTGAGCCTCGATAGCTCACCATCCACTGGACCAGTTGACCAGAGAGTCCCAGAATGATATTGTATATAATCATGCCGCTCCATCCTCCACTCCTTTTAAATTCAATTTTCAAATTTTAAACTCTTTAAACACACACACACTCACACTTTTTCTTTCTTTCTTTCTTTCTTTCTTTCTTTCTTTCTTTCTTTCTTTCTTTCTTTCTTTCTTTTCTTTTTTTTTTTTT
>NC_022035.1:12410504-12419159 GCF_000317375.1 Microtus ochrogaster | reverse complement strand
GAGACAGGGTTTCTCTGTGGTTTTGGAGCCTGTCCTGGAACTAGATCTTGTAGACCAGGCTGGTCTCGAACTCACAGAGATCCTCCTGCCTCTGCCTCCCAAGTGCTGGGATTAAAGGCGTGCGCCACCACCGCCCAACACACACACACTCACAGACACACACACAAAAAAAACCCTCAAAACTACTGAGTTCGTTTTCTGTTGCATGTATGTGTTTAGGACTGATCATTTGGGATTAGGTAAACTATCAGGGAGTCCAAGGCTTTTTTTTTTCTTTTTACTTTTGGTAACATGGGTGCTGGGGATTTGAACTCAGGTCTTCTTGATATGCAGTTAAGTGCTTTATCCCTGATCTGTCTCCAGAATCCCCAATCTTTTTTTTTTTAAACCATAGCAATAATAAAGGATTTAGAGTTATTTAGATATAATTATATGATTTGATAAGCAATTCATATGAGGAAGTGGCAAGGGCACTGGGGATACAAGGGCAAGGGTATACGTGAGGAGTGGGACAAGGAGGGGGCGAGGAATGACTGGAGGGGAGAATCCAACCCAGGCATGTAGAAAAATGTTATCAGGAAACCTGTTACCTTGTATGACAACCAAAAGATAAAAATAAAATACATTATTATAATTAAGTAAAAATGAAAAAACAATCCATATGAGCCTTGTGAATCCATATTTTTAACAATAATAAGAACACATACATCAGAATAACTCAGAAGCATCAGTGAAGGGACAGGAGAGGGCAGGCATTCCTTCCGTCTTGAGTATTTGTGCAGTATTCGCCTTGAAGCCAACACCGCCCTAGCCAGATGACAGGACGGCAAGCCCTGTTAATGTGGACTTTTCATTACCATAGGTATGCTTTTTCAGTTTGCCTAGATTCCTGCTCCAGGGTCACCTGGTAAGTCAATAGTAGTTATAAACCTCTCAGCATGGTGATCAATACCCTTGGACTGATGTAATCTAGACCTTTGCTCTGATTTACAACAAAGGACAGTTTGGGCAGCCGCTGTTTTATTACCTTCAATTCACCAACTGAAATATTTCACTGGCTTATGACGGAAGTTTTCTTCCATTTCTGTGATAGATAGCAAATTAAGATAGTCCCGAAGAAAAAAGGTCAGATCCGAAGAGGGAAGGCAGCGGTAGGTGTTGTTCCCTTTGAGGTATGTCTGCATGCCTTTCTGTGTCATGACATTATCTGAGGTGCCAGACTGAGTCGTGTCTGGGTAGCCCTGTGTCCAGTCATCTGCATGGAGAAGGATGTCCATGAAGTATTCTTTAGCTTCCCAACAGATACCACCCACCTAAACAACCCGGGATACAAGCTACTTTGCCTGAATGGAAGGAACCGGACCAGTCAGCAACAACCCACTTGAGCAAAATGAAAGCATGAATGATCTCTAGGCACCAACGCTGGGGCTAGAATTTTACGTGGATTGTTATTTTCCATATTTCTTGTCAATTGTAGATCTAACCAAGAAAAAGGGGGACCAGCCACTGTCGGAGTGTTAGGGGGTGTTGATGTCCTTCAGGGATCCGGCACTGGATGGAAAGTGCCACCACACGGTCACTCTCTGGTCATATTTCCCATTCATACGCTCACTTTCTCATCTACCTATGCTCAAGGATGTGTAGAAGCACAGTGTGAGTGAAGGTTTGCCCTTAAAGACCTCTACGGTCCGTCGCCCTTTTATTGTTCTGCACTAAAGCTCGTAATAATATTGCAATTACTCAGGGGCAGTGACATCACATGCTTTGCACACTCTTTTTGTGACCTGAAACAAAGTTGTGAGTTAAGCAGGACCTGTCTATTGAAGAGTCAGATGTAGGGAGGTTAAGTACACCGCTGTAGGTTGAGTGAGAGCTTTATCCCTCTGCACAAGAGCCTACTGCTTTTTGTGTGTTTAGCTGTCATACTTCTTGAAGACAGATGTATAAAAAGCCAAGGTGTAATATTCACCAACTGTGTACTTTGTCTGTCTTATCCATTGAGTTCGTTGGAACAAGAAGGACAATTTTACCATCCCATCACCTAACACTATCTGACATACAAGTTGCTTGGTAATTATTTGTTGAAAACAATGATAATTTCTTTGTTATCATATTATTCTTATTTTTAAAAATAAACTGGGAAGATATCACCACCTGAACATTTGATACATTTTTTTTTTATAGGATATATATCTCTTTCTTTTTTCCAAGGATGAAATCTGCCCGGTTGGTCAAAGAGTAAAAATATAATTGATGTTTGCTCATGAGATAAAGATAAATTTCCACAATTAAATACTCAGAACATGCAAAAGCAATGCAAAATCAATATTATTTTTATTTTTCTATCTTCATGGATGTGTATGTGTGTGTGTGTGTGTGTGTGTGTGTGTGTGTGTATACATGGATGTGTATGTGTGTGTGTGTGTGTGTGTGTGTGTGTGTGTGTACTTTGGTATGTGCGTGTCTGCATGTGGAGTACTGTGGTTGCTGTTGAGAATCACCTTCATTACTCTCTTGGGCTTTCGATTGCTGTGATAAAACATCATGACCAACAGCGCCAAAAGTACACAGTTTCATATTACAGTCCACCATCAGAGGAAGTCAGGGTAGGATCTCAAGCAGGATTGGAACCTGGAGGCAGGAACTGAAGCAGAAGCCATGGAAGAGTACCGCTTCTTGACTTGACTCATGGCTTGCTTTCTTATCCCATCGAGGACCTGGCCCAGGGATGGCATTATCCCCAGTACTTTGGAACTACCCACAGCAATTACTAATCAGGAAAATGGACAGTAGTCTAATATGGTGGGGGCATTTTCTCAGTTGAGGTTTCCTCTTCCCAGATGACTTTGGCTTGTATTAAGTTGACGTAAAACTAGCCTGCACACTCTCCTATATTACATTTGGAAGCAAGGCTTCCATTATCCAGCCCTTACTAAAAACACTTGTGCTGGGAATCCCCATCTCTGCCTTCAGAAGCTGGAATTAGAGACTGGCTGCTATGCTTACCTGACATTCCTCTGGGTTCTAGGGATCTGAACTCTAGTCTTCATGCTTGTGTGACAGGCACTTCGATCACTAAGCCAACCCCCAGTCCATATTATTTTCTATGCTGGCGCATTCTATGTCAGCTTGGCACAAGCTAGTGCCAGTTTAGAAGGAGGGGCCTCCAGTGAGAAAATGTCCCCTCCAGACTTTGTGTGGACAAGACTGAAGTGGTGGTGCATTTCTTGACTGATGGTTGGTTTAGGAGGGCCCAGCTCACTGTGGGCAGTACCACCCTGGGCTCGTGGTCTGGAAGATATCTGAAGGCAAGCAGAGAAAGCCATGAAGAGAAATCCAGTAGGCAGGACTCATCCTGGCTTCTGTTTCAGTTCCTGCCTCCAGGTCCCTGAACTGCTTGAGTTCCTGCCCTGACCTCCCTTTGATGATGGATCACAATGTGTAACCATAAACTAAAACAAACCCTTTCTTCCCCAAGTTGCTTTTGGTCAAGGTATTTTATCATAGCAATAGAAAACTAAGGCAATCGCCGCTCAGAAGGTCCCTACCCACCTGTCTGTGTCAGCGTACACCAAATGCCACAGGAGATACATAGACAAGAACTGTTTCTGGGTGGTTTAAAGTGGGTGACAGGAAATGGAGCTGGTGTGTCAGTTCAGTAATTGTAAGTGCCAGATACTAAGGGTATAAAGATGACAGGATTATGTCTTCAAAAGACAGGAATAAAGGAGCTTTGTTTGAGACTGCATCTCTTGGCTGGAAGGCTGCCTGTGAACAAGCGCTCCAATCTTATTTTGTCAACATCTGTACGGACTTATTTTTTTTTAAGAATCAAATATCCCTGAAGGGCTACAAAATTTATAGATGGCTTAAATCTCATCTTTGTAAATATCATTACAAGAATATAGCGATAACCCTGAATGCAGTTTCTCTGGTAAGTAAAGATCCCAAAGGGTGGGCACATGTGTATATCAAAAGGGGGGCTTTGAGGGGGGCAAAAAGGCATCTCTTCCCAGCTGCCACTTGGGTATCCATCTTTCTATCAACTGTACATTGCAGCTCCTTTGTCATAGCTTCTGGCCCATGGATACTCATCTTGTTGGAGAAGAGCCCCAAGTTAAAACAGAGCCAAGTACTCTAGCAGGGGAAAGGTTGCCAAAATAATGCAAAGAATTAAAAGCTCAGGACAAACCTGAGCAAGAGAGGCTTCCAGAGAGTCAAGCATGCAGCTATGTAGCTATTGCCCATGCATTAAAGACTCGGCATCTGGTCTATGGAGGAGCGCCATGGAGCCAGGTGAAATCAATCTTAGGCTTCCTCTGTCATTATGTAAATGAGATAGGTAATCAAGCATGACTAGCTAGAGCCGACTCACAGTAGACAAGATGTTACGTCACTTTATTTTAACCGTATGATTTATCAGAACAATTATTCACATACAAAGTACCATTCAGCTCAACTGCAGGTATAGGCAGTGACAAGTGTCGAATTCTTAGAAGAATGATTGACTCGCACAGTCGGTCCAGACACATTACCCGAGGAAAGTTCATAAATAGAAAAGGTGACTTTCACGTTGCCGCTTCTCGCGCAAGTATGTACAGGTACGAGTGTCTCCCGCAGCTCTTTCTGTTCTTGGTGGATTCAGTTTCTTACCCTCATAGAGACAGTTTCTTCTTTTTACAGAGCAGATGGTCGTTTTCTGCCGTCCACCTGACAGCGCTCTGTAAATTAGAACTACTCTTCATACTCACGAAGCAGTAATATCGGCATTGAAATAAATCTGTGCTACGGCTCCTTATGTATTCTGGTATGTTCCACCACCATCAAAGACCTTTTGATGGCCATCATTTTTTCCTGCAACAACAGCCAAGCCCAACGATTGGGTTTCAGCAGAGCACAGTTTGCTCTATTAACCCTTGGCTTCAAGTCCTGATGATGTAATGAGGGCGGGGTGTGCTGGCAATCAGAACACTTCCTTATCACAATTTACAGCCCTGTAGGAAAAAAAAATCATGCCGCTGGCGATCCAGCTCTCACATACCTCTTCCTAAATGTTCACAGTGCAGTATTTTTGTGGCCTAACGACAATTTTCTTACATCATTAAAAATAAACATTTCTATAAAAATATAATACTTTCAATGTTTACACGGATAAAACCAGCTAGAGTAACCTAAGCCACATGCACCAGACAGTAGTAAAGCACAAAATTCCACAGAGCACAATGTGTCAACAGTCCTGTCCAGAGGAGCTGGTCATTCAAGGTTGTCAAGTGGCTTTTTGTCTGTTTTGAAAATATGCTTTCGCTTAACCTACAATGTGTCCTAGCGCAAAATGAGACTCCCCAAAAGTGTTGTCGCCAATTGTTTAGGTGAGAAGTCTCCACCTGAGAAAGAGTAACTATTTCCAGCCCATTGATCCTTTCTTGGCTCTCCACATGAGCCATGACTGGAAATAGTGAACTTTTTAGTTTTCTTGTCCTTTAAAAACACGCTGAGGGGCCTTTCCAAAGGTTTATTGCCACAAGTTACTTATTTTTCAGAGTTGTCATTTAAAAAACAGATTAAAAAAACCCAACTATGTGTCCACATTCATGAGATCAGAACAAAATCTCTCTCAGACAGTCGAATTTTTCTTTGCTGAGACAGGGTCTTACAGCTCTCACCCATGCTGGCCTCTCAATCCTTATGTGGCCAAGGCTGGTTTCGAACTTGTGGTACTCTGTCTGCCTCAGTTTCCCCAACGCTGGGATTACAGGTGTGGTCCACTACTCCTGGCTAAACATCTGAGATTTGAATGACAATATTTTACTGTCACAAAGTTTTGTTTTTGAAAAAAATCTCCCTATGGCCATCTATGTACAATCCATAAAATCCCTGATACTCTATGAACACATCTCCTGTCATGCTATCTCGACAATAAGTACATTGTCTGTGGATGTTCCTGCAACCAAAGGAATGTGCGTATGAAAGTTTAAAAGGGAATGTTCACTTGATGGGTGGACAACATCAAAAATGGAAAATCTCCATGACCACAACACAACAAAATACGTTTAAAAACACTGAGATTCCCAACAAGCAGCCTGCTGGGGCCACCACATTTGTCATGCACGAGGCTCCCTCTTCTGGGTTTTCTGTGAGAAGTCTTCAAAGTTCACGGTATCACTTCCTTACCAAAAATAAGACTTTATGAAACCTCAACCCAGAACTGAGGTTTTGAACTCCGGTGAGACAGGAGTGTTGTTGTGGCTGTACTTGCCTTTGGTCCTCAGCCAGTGGGGACCAGGCTTGCTTTTCTGATGCACTGTCAGATGAGAAATTCCTCAGAATCCAGGAACTTCACTAGTAAAGTTTTGGCAAAAGCAAAACAGAAACAAAACAGTAACAACAAAACCATTGGGTGGCCTGTCGAAGGCCAGGCAGTGAGAACTGGTGGGGAAGGTCTAGAGCACGGTTTGTTGGATGGGGGTTGTGGCCTCCTGTCCATCATGTGTCCACCTCGCCATCAGCGTTGTCTTGGGACGACAACAGAGAGGGATATGGAGCAACACATTTTACATTCACATAAGTAGTGTTCACATGGACGTAGTGCTCTCCGATGAACGTGGAGAAGATTGAGGATATCCTGGAGACCAGTTCAGAAAAAGATGGGCGCATTTCGGCTTTGGGGTGCCAGCATTTTAGCATCACCTCATACCTGTTTCAGAAAGAAATGCCGTGAGAGACACAATTTCAAGTGCATCCGTAAATGTCACGGATTTCAGACACAATGGAGGACCCCCCCGAGATCCTTACTTACAAGGCATCTGGGCAGTATTCAGGTTGCAAGAGTCTTCTGCCTTGTAACAAGTAGATGGTGATATCAAATGTGTTCACATCCGGATAGGGAGGGGCTCCTCGGGTCATGAGCTCCCAGAGAAGCACACCAAAGGACCACTAAAAAAAAAAAAACAAGACCAAGGGAAGCCAAGTGAGAGGAGTGTAATCACACAGCTACAAAGGGAAAAGCAGTAGGGCTCCGTAATCAATCCTGGCTTGACATATTTAACGCCATTGCTGTTTACCGCAAAAATTTCCCTAAAGACGACTAGTAAGTGCTGTACATTTCATGGCCTGTTTAAACCAGAACAAGATGAGATAAACATTACAAGTAATGAAGAGTCTCCAGACAAAAAACATATGTGAAGTCTACACGATGATTTAATCTGTGGGTAGTGGAGTAGATTTTTGAGTTCTTTCTTGTAGGCTTAAAGTATCAACATGTTCCTATCTTCTCCTTCAATAGATTCTCAGAACTTTGGATTTTAATAAATAAAGGTGGCCTCCCAGAAATTAAAAAAAATGGATAAATATTTTGTTTATGTATGTTTGCATGCCTTTGGGAGCTAATATGTACCATATGGGGGCAGGTGCCCATAGAGGCAGGAGGGTATCAGATCCCCAGGAACTATTATAGGTGGTTGTGAGCTGCCTGATGTGGGTGCTTGGAATAGAGCCTAAGCCCTCTGCAAGAGGAGTCAGTGCTCCTAACTGCTGCTGAGCCATCCCCAGTTTTAGGGATCCAAGCCTCTTCTGGCCTCTGTGGACACCAGGCATGCATATGGTACGCAGGCACACACGCAGGGCAAAACATCAACTCAAAGACAACTAAAGAGACAAAATGTAACTGAATCTAAGGAAAGCGTTCTTATCTTTAGTACCACAAAATGATGGGCAGGCATGGAAGTCTCTCTGCAATCCCAGAGCCTGGGAGGTGGAGACAGGGGATCCCTGGGACCAACTAGCTAGTTAGACTAGCTAAACAGAGTGCTCCAGGCTCTGCAAGAGGCTTTGCTTCAGTAAATCCAAGGGAGAAAGACTGAAGAAAACATCAAGTGTCAACATCAGGCCTCCATAAGCAGCTCTTCTGTGCACATGCATTTACATACACAGACACACACACACAAACACACATGCACACGTGAGAACACATGTTCAAATAGGCACACACATCAAACACACACACACACACACACACACACACACACACACACACCCCAAAGGGAAAATGTAACCATATCTAAATGTTAATGTTAAAAGAAAAGGTCTAAACTAGTGTAAGCAAAAATCTGTATTAGAAGCATAACTAATCAAATTGCTAGGCAACAAAGTTCTCTACTGAAAACTAATTTCAATAAACCCGAAAATGCTGAAGTGCCAGATTCATGTGAAACAGTTACATCAGTGTTTTATGGGGAGACCAGAGATACAAGGCGGAGTTAAGGGAATTCTAAGAATTCCCCAACATATGTGAATTCACACCAGCATAATAAACATTTAAAGAGCTCTCGACTCTCGGGTCTTGCTGTGTCTACTGAACTTCACAGGCATGCAGAACAGCACAGGTCATGCATGTCATCCCCCTCCCCCAGACATGGACTGAATGTGTCAAGGAGAAAAGTCAGTGTGTGCAAGTCACCCTGTGAAGGGGACTCAGAAAACCAGTTCTTGGTAGGCAATGCTTTCAGGCCACTCCTATAGGAAGGAGTCAATGGGCAGGGCATGAGCCTGGTGTGTGTGTGTGTGTGTGTGTGTGTTTGTGTGCATGTGTGTGAGAGCATGTGTGTGTGTGTGTGTTTGTGTGCATGTGTGTGAGAGCATGTGTGTGTGTGTTTGTGT
>NC_022035.1:12400108-12410404 GCF_000317375.1 Microtus ochrogaster | reverse complement strand
TGTGTGTGTGTGTTTGTGTGCATGTGTGTGAGAGCATGTGTGTGTGTGTTTGTGTGCATGTGTGTGAGAGCATGTGTGTGTGTGTGTTTGTGTGCGTGTGTGTGTGTTTGTGTGCATGTGTGTGTGTTTGTGTGCATGTGTGTGTGAGCATGTGTGTGTGTGTGTATGTTTGTGTGCATGTGTGTGTGTTTGTGCGCATGTGTGTGTGAGCATGTGTGTGTGTGTTAGAGAAAGAGAATCCATGCCAGAAAGAAGAAGTTTAGAACCGAATATAGCTCCGAATACTTAGCAAAGAGACTAATGCGTGGCTTTGAATCTGGAGACAGAAGGAAAGTGGCAACCTCCAAGGGCAGCTTTCCAGTGGTTGGAGTTGCCAATGCAGTCACATTAATGGCTCTTTACCTTTACCCAAGAACAAGAGCCAACCATCCTGCTTTCAAGTGGTGTATTTATTTTTATTTGTGTGTGTTGATGACTCTTGGATGTGCTCTGCATGCTTATACTCCTTTGGAGGCTAGAAGACAGTGTTGGATTCTCTGGAGCTGGATTATAGGCAGTTGTGAGATGCCCAGTGTGGTGGATACTGGGAACTGAACTTGGGTCTTCTGGAAGGGTGGTAGGTGTTCTTTATAACTGAGCCATCTCTCTAGTCGCTACTCCCCTTTTTTTTTTTTTTTTTTTTTTTTTTTTGGTTTTTTGAGACAGGGTTTCTCTGTGGCTTTGGAGCCTGTCCTGGCACTAGCTCTGTAGACCAGGCTGGTCTCGAACTCACAGAGATCCACCTGCCTCTGCCTCCCGAGTGCTGGGATTAAAGGCGTGCGCCACCATCGCCCGGCCTCCTTTTTTTCTTAAACTAAGTGTGTGTATGTTGTGTGTGTGTGTGTGTGTGTGTGCAAGTGCACCCATGCCATAGCAAGCATGTGGCGGTCAGAAACTCTCAGGAATCAGATCTCAACTACAACCTTGCAAGATCAGGATGGGGAGCAGACTGAGGTCACCGGGCCGGTGTACAAGCACCTCTACCTCCCAAACTACCTTGCCAGCCCTAACGAGCTCCCCTGTCCCTCTTTCGTAGGAATGGGGATACTGTCTCACATTGTAGTCCAATTTGGTTTTGAACTGGCAGTAGTCTTCCTGATAGTGGGGTTATAAATATGAGCCATCCTATCTGATTCCAGCATCATTAAGGTCATTGGATGCTTTGCTCAAAGCAGAGAATATGACCCACCCCCAGGAGGGAGCTAGGTAATTTCACTGTCAACTCAATCGCTCAAGATCAAAGTTTTCATGCAAATCTTATTCTTGCAAGTTAAGGTGTCAATGCTTTTAAGCTCTAGACTTTGAGTTAAAATTTAAGTCCACGGAACAGGAATCTATTGACCTTTGATCTTGTACAAGGAGGTTACTGTCCAAGCTACTAGATAGGTCCCGGGCTGACAAACAGTGCTCACAGCATTGCGCAATCAGAACATGACTGTAAGATAGACAGATGATAGAAAAGAGGTACAACCGTGGTGAAAAGTCAAAGGGCACCCACAAAGATATGGGAAGAGTGAAGGAAAACGGGTCCCATGGAACTGGCAAAATTTGTCTCAGGGGTTCACGACATCAGACTTCTGGATGGGGTGGTGCAGCAGCAAGAGTATACACATGAAGCTGGGGATGGTGGCAGACACCTCCAATCCTGGATGCAGGAAGCTGGGGCAGAATAATAACGGGTTCAAGGCCAGTGTTAACGGCTAGAGACCCTGTTTCAAGCTCCTATCTCCCCAGATATTTGTTTTATTAAATTTCTATACTGGAAGTCACATTTCTGGCTCTGTGGAGTAGGGGATATGAGTGAAGGTTAAGATAGGACAGGAAGGTTTTCAATGATGAAGATGAGCTAAACTGAAATTGAGGCGACAAGACTGATCTGTGTGCCTGGAGACTGTGACCACAAAAATGCCTAAGGCTAAACGAGAATCTAGGCTTTGGTGTTGTAGCTCAGTTGGCAGAGCCCTTTCCTAGCATGCATGAAGCCCCGGGTTCCACTCCTAGCATATATGAAACCAGGCATGGTGGAGTATGCCTATAATTCTAGCACCCAGGGGTGGAAGCAAAGGAATCAGAAGTTCAAGGTCATCTTCATCTCTATTGCAAGTTTGGGACTAGCCTGGGAAACATGAATGAGGTCCTGTCCAAGGGTGGGGTGGGGTTGAAGCTGGGGAAGCTGGCTCACAAATCCCCAAATGGAGGATTCTGAATAAGAACAGGGAAGGGTACCTCAGGATAAGAGTCATGGAAGCCTGTGAAGCTTGACTGCAAGTTGATGGCGGAAGAGTGTCTGTCATATAGTATAGCACGTGTTAGCATCACCTCCTCCCCAAATCATAAGTTTTTTTTTTAATCTTTAGAATGGAATTTAATCCTTACAATGGCAATAACCTTTATAGTTGCTGTAAGGTCAAGGAAGTCAGAGTTGTAAGAGGCCATCAGACCCAGGATCCAAAATGGAGAGGGAGTAGAATAGAGAAGAGAAACTCCTGAGCAAAATAGACCTTAAGCAAGGGCAGCAGAAGGAAGGTGGAGAATTCAAGGAACAGGAGTTAGAGGTCAGAGCTTACATAAAAGCACTGTACTAGACTACAACAAAAACACTTGTCTGGTGGCACACCTATACCCAGAAGACAGACACAACTCAAACAACTCAAAATAAAAGGGGTTAAGGCTTGATTAGACATGTCACCAAAAGAGATGCAAGGATGACGTCAAGCGCACAAATATGCTCAATACTGGTATTCATCGGAGAAATTCAGATAGAAAAGGAAACACAACTTTACTAGATTGACTTAACCTCCCCAAATGTGACAATGCCAAGTGCAGGCAGGTGAGCATGCTGAATGGCTGGAACCCACTGGGATCCACCAGTGGAGAAATGAAATCAAGCAGCCGCTCTCTAAAACATTTGGCACTTGCTTACAAATTTGAATATGTAGGAGTACTAGTCCTAAATATCTAAAACAAACAAATATACTCACACAAAACTTTTTAGCAAATGCATTGGCAATTATAATTATGTCTCGGTAACTGCCTAAACATATAATGCTTCAGATGGTGAGTGAACAGATTAAACTTAGTGTATCTATATAATAACCCACTACTCAGAAGGACAAACTACGTTTCTATAGAATATTGTACTGAAAAAAAAAAGGAAAGAAAATAGAATTACTGGCTGGTTCATAAATCTCCACGTCTGGGTATATTTCTAGCACAACTAAAAAGATAAAACAATTGGTTTATTGCAGTTTGTTGTAGCATGACTCACAGCAGTCAAGAGGGGGTAAGAAACCCAAATGTCTACTAATAGGCTGTTCTATTATATGCACAATAGAATTTCACTCAGTTTGAGAAAAGAAAGAAACCTCTGTCATATACTACAGCGTGGCTAAACCTTGAGAACATCACATTAATTGAAACAAGGAGACAATAAAAGGACAAATGTTTTAGAACTTTGATTCTATGAGATATTTTGTTTTAAAGACAAAGGTAGAAGGGTAATCAGGAGCTGGAAGAAAATGAAAAGGAAAAAATTTTTTTTTCAATTAACATTGTTTCAGTTTTGATGGGAGAACAAAGTTCTCAAGATCCGTCATATCAAAGGTGTCACGGTTAACTACTGCAGTAGATGTTTAAATGTGGATAAAATGGTTTATCCACATGTGTTTTCAGCCCAGTAAAAAATAAACCTGAATGTTGATCTGACCCATCAAAACTACCAATTGAGCAATATGTATGTTCTCAATGCCTTGTTCTGAGTGAAGTTGGCATTCTCTGCTTATGGTTCTGTATACATAACACTCCAGGAAAAAATATTGTAGAGACAAGTTAGTGATTCCCAGGTCCTGGGAGAGGCTGACTACAAAATGGCACAAGAACAGATTGTGGTGGCAGCGGTGATACGGTTATCTCCATTTGTCAACACTTGAAGACCTAAGAAGGGCCACAGAAAAGAATGTGTGGTAGGTGCTTACAAAATGGTAATACCATGGATAGAAACTGAGTCAAGGATTTGCTAGAGGAGGAGGAGGAAAGAATTTAATTTTGAGTATAAGAAAGTCCTGATGCTGATGATGACCTACAGGCAGGGTCAAAGGTGACTGCTGACAGAAAAATCTCAACTCTGAGGGCATTCGATCCCTGAGAGTATCCTGAGGGAGAGCTACATACAGGAGGAGTGTGAAGGAAGACATGAAGGAAGGAGAAAGACAGTAATAAATAAAGATGCTACCACCAGGAAGCAGGAAGAAAACCAGGAGGGGCAGCGGCTAGAAACCAAGGGAAGTGGGTATTCCGAGGAAGGGCTGGGTGACCCTGGGTAATATCTTCTGAGAGACCACCAGAATGAGGGCCCAGAAAAGCCTGCGGCCTGATCAAGTGAGAACGCAGACTTGAGTGATGCGTAAAAGGAGAGCCATTGGATGGTGCAGGCTGGGCTTGAGTAATCTCACGGGAACTGACTTCGAGCTCACTCGAATGCACATTCGAGTATTTGGTGAGGCCAAATTCTACCTGGGCATCGGCCAAAAACAGAGCCTGTCGATACACAGGCAAGCGTTTGCTTGTCGGACTCCACATACGTTCAACGTACTTCATGCTTTTGGAAACGTCCACGTCAACATTCAAAAGTATATGTTGCCTTTGAGGTGAAACCCTACTCAGATTATTCCACGCAATCAGCATTTGCTACATGGCACAGTATCATGGTGCCTTTCATGGAGAGGGGGAGAAACCGTGTTAATACTGTGGCCTACATGGCACAGTATCATGGTGCCTTTCATGGAGAGGGGGAGAAACCGTGCTGATACTCTGCAGTTTCTTTTAAAAGTTTTAGCTTTTTGTGGTCTTTGGGAGAGGTCTTTTCTTGATGACCTCTACTTTATAGATTTTTAGAATTCCCTGATTATCAGGATTTAGTCAATGATAACTGGGAAAATCCAGTTAGATTAGAGATACCACTGCCATTCAGTTTTAGCTCCGTTGGAACCCTATCCAGTTCCTTCAGGCTCATTTGTCATCAGCCTCCACCCCCATTTTCAGCCACAGGCAACCAATGATCTCCTCTATTTATATTTCTACTGCTTTCTAGAACTGTCCTACACATGAAATCATGGAACATCTTATCTTTCAAGTCTGCGTTCCTTCGCTTGACATAATTTTGGGAGTTTGATCTGCACGGCAGCATGTCAGCCAGTCCTGTATACTGCCACATGGTGTTGTATTATATAGGCGTATCACTCTGTGTGAGTGTTAGGGGGTTCTTATGTGGGTATGTGTACGTATGTGAGTCCATGTGCATATGTGTGGAGCACAGAGGCCAAGGTCTATGTTGGGGATTTTCCTTCATTGTTCTACACCTTATTTTTACTTTACATGTATGGGTATTTTTGCCCGCATTTATGCATATCAAGTCTGTATTCCTGGTGCTCACAGAGGCCAGAAGAAGGTGGTGGACCCCCTGAAACTAGATTGACAGAAGGTTGTTAGCTGTTACATGGGTACTGATAACTGGCTAAGCCACCTCTCTAAGCCCCATCACCTTCAGATTTTTGAGGCAGGGATTTTCACTGAACCTGGAGCACACCCACCTGAGTAGACTAGACTGACGGCAAGTCCCAGGAATCTTCTCCATCCCTGGCTCCTCAGGGCTGGAACTGCAGGTGTGTACTGCCTTGCCCAGCTTTTATGTGGGGGTTAGGAACTACGCAGGTTCTCAAGCCCGCACAGCAAGGGCTTTACCGTCTGGGGCATCTCCCCAGCACAAAATCCATCGCATTTCACTTAGCCATCCTTCAGGTGGTGAATATTAGGGATGTTTCTAATGTGGAGCTATTATGAATAATCCTGCTGCAGCCATTCATACATGAATCTCTGTGTGGGCATGTTTTCTCTTCACGTGCTTATTAGCTAGTTAGTCACACATGTATTTGGTGTAATGCCCATCTAGATACTGAGCCTATTTTTAAAACTGTGTTCTTTCATCTTGTCTCCTTGCTATTGACTTGTTAACACTGGCTTTCTCTTGTGTAGGCTCATTGACAGTCAAGTCTGAATGAACGACATGTTCTCTAAGGATAGCTAAGCTCTCTCTTCAGGCATTCACCCCCCACCTTTGTTCCAGCCTCTCTAGCATTCATTTCTTTACAGTCTTTCAGTGTCAAAATCTCAGGCATTAACCTCTACCATGCGCGACCACATTTTCCTCTATAGATCTTGTGTTGCCAGAATTCTCCTTACACTGCCATGACTCGGGACATACTTATTGATAACGAACTGCTAGTCACCTCACGTTACTGTCAATGCTTCCTCTTCCTTATAGGATCAGAAACTAGATGACCACTGAGTCCACCCCCTCCTCTAGCTGACAATGCCGTGAGCTATTTCTCACTAGGACCCTCAGTCCCTGTCTCCTGTCGTCTGTCAGCAGCTCCCAACCTCCTCTTTTGACGGTCACATCCTGCGGGAACATTTCCCGGATGTCTTGTGTATTGGCGGCACAGATTTATTGTTGTATCCTTAAGGGTAAGACATTGGATGTTTTTCTACCTAAACATCACACTCACTCTGACTTGCTGCGTGTAAGTAGAACAGCAAGCATACTCTGGGTTTCACGCAGCACTCACGCTCTGTGCGTGCTCTAGACTTTCAAACGACTCAGGTCCAAAGAGGCCAAAGCCAAGGCTCTTTTTGCTCCAGAGAGAAAACAAGTGGACTTGCTTCCCAACCCCACATCCCTTTGATGTTTTCTCTTCCTCTGGCTTCCGTGTTAGTCTCTTCTTTGGGGTCCTCAGCTTCTCTGCCTCCCTCTTCACTGTCGTGTGTAGATTCTTTCGAATAATTTCTTTTGGAATTAGAAATAAAATATTACTAGCCTAGATCTCTGTGTGTGATGATGTTTGGAGATGGGACCTCTGAGAAGTTATTAGGGTCTATGCACATAGCTCAGTGTGGCGCTACGCTCTACAAATATTTTCGAATAAACAAGATAATTTATGAATATAGTTTGGCACATACTGGACAGTCAACTCCAGTTTTACAAATGAAGATACCCTGCAAATAGTGGTGTTGAATTTTTATTGTTGTTGGTTTTTTGTTTTTGTTTATTTTTTGAGGCAGGGTTTCTCTGTGTAACAGGTCTGGAACTCACTTTGTGGACCAGGCTGACCTTGAATTCATAGAGATCTGCCTGCCTCTGCTTCCTGAGTGATGGAATTAAAGGTGTGTACCACCACGGCCTGGAGAATTTGTAAAAAATTATGTTACCACAGAACTTGGGAAATGAAAGTCAAGGAAGAGAAATTTAGGGATGGCAAATACATTACCACGTCTGATTTGGTGGTAAACTTCTGCGTTTGCAGGCTCTCTAAGGCCATCCACTTCACTGGCAGCTTGGCACCCGTCTTGTTGTGGACGCTGTAGTACTCTTTGTCGTACACGTCTCTGGCAAGACCGAAGTCGGCAACCTTGACGGTGAACTTTTCATCCAACCTACAGCAGAAAAATCAATTACGGACCGAAGTAGAATAATTTACAACAGTGCTGAATGTCTATAGATTTAAGAAAGGTGGCTTTGGTATTAGAGATCTACGATTTCCTCTGGCCTGTTGACTCACACTAAATTACGGTGGATCTCCTCAGTAAAAAAAGGTTGACATTTACCATACAGATTCCACCGGCCAGAGAGCGATATCATGAATGACATGGGCATTCATTTTGCTTTAATGTAGGTCTGGAGAAAAGGGAAAGCTGCCTTCCCCCTAGCTTTCCATGGTTGCAACATAACTGGGGCAGCAGGCTACCCAATGCAGTCCCCCACATCACCAGTCTTCCCTGGACATCTTACCGACAATACGTTCCTTGGAATGGACAGGCCATGGTATCGCTACTTTGCCCTCTTTTATTCTCAAACATGCTAACGAGCACATACAACTGCTATGTGCCATCAGTGAGGCAACGAGACAGAAGGCTAAGCGCCCAACGAAGCTGTCATGTTAAAAAACAACAACAACCAAAAGTCTTCTGCTATCTAAAGCTGTGCAGCCCTTGTTGAGTGCAGTTCTATGACGTTCCCCTGACCAAAATCTAGGTAGAGAATTAATAGCATAGCTTTCTCATTCACACATACCAGGAGCCATGAATCAGCGCTCTGCAAGGCAAAGCAGAGATCCAATTATAAACTGTTGACTGTTGTTGTTACACAGCCAGGCAGCCAGACACAAATAAAAGTTCTTTGTATATTCGTCTCCAAATACCATCTTTGGTAAGGCGGCTGCAGGCTGGCTGCAAGTCTGCTGCTGGGAGCTGCACTGCCTTGGTATTCCCGTTACCAGTTTTTCTTTTTCGTTGTCTAAGGCTGGAGGATCAAATTCCCTCTCCCCAACGCTAATACAGTGTGAAACCACAACACTGGAGACCGCTGGTGGGAAGCGCCCAGGAAGGCTGAAGGATGGAGCAGCTGCTGGAGAACCCCCGTGGAGCAACCTTTTAAATGCTTGGTCTGCTAAAACTAAAAACCCCTCCCACATCCCCAGCAGGGGCTTACATCACATCTACTCAAAATCGGCCAGGATATTCAGACTTTGCTCCAGAGAGAAAAGGAACATCCTTACCAGCACTGAGTAGTGAGAAACAAACACTTCATTTGTACTTTGTGCATGGTGAGATTTTTCATACTTACATGCAGTTTCTCGCAGCTAAGTCTCTGTGGACAAACTTTTTGCTGGCAAGATATTTCATGCCTTTGGCGACTTGGAGACCAAATCCTATAAGGTCCTTGACAGTTGGGTTCTGCAATCAGAGAGAGTTGGGAAAGCATAAACTAAGCACTCGATGTCCTAACAGTGTTCTGAGAATGCTGCAATGTTTATATGACTTATCTTGTCTCAAATAATAACTCATGCTCCATGGGGAGCCATAACTATTTGTTAACTAGTACTGTATACGAAGTGTAAGGCTAGGTTTTTTTTTTTTTTAAATAAAGATAGTTTGTTATGTCATACACACTTCTGTTCGGAAGGTGTTACAGGTTCTGCTTTCCGGGTGGACAATGCAGATGTTTTAAAATGTAGGTTTTATTATTCAGCATGTGTGATGAGACAAATTGATCAGGAGGCAGCTCCTGTTGAAGTGATAGTTTGCTTCTCCGTTTCCAAAAGGCCGTCTCTGCTTCAGCAGCCATCACGGAGCTTGTGAGCATAAGATTCCGACAAGAACCCAGACTGAAGGCTGCAGTTCCTGTTATTACACACAGCCCGAGGGCAGGCCACATCTTGTGGCTTAGACATCTCCTTAAGACATATGTGTGAGGTACCAGTAGCCACTTTCTGGGTTTTAAGAGGCCAGCTCCTATTCTGGAATGGACAGTTAGGGCATCTCTCCCGCATCCTGGGAGAACAGTGCTGCAGAGATGGTGGCTCATCTAAACTGCCAGCCTCATCAGAGAGAGGAGGGTTAGTGAGACCTTGGCAATGTCCGTTCCACTACCTGCAAAGAACTGGCAGTCTGGGGTGCTCTATTCTTTTGGGTGAACAGAAAGTATCTCTTTATAGTCCCAGGGCTTATTTAGCTTAGTGTTTATGAAGACATTTTCGACGAAGAGCAAAGCTACTTGGTTGACTCCCACAGGGACCTGGGCAGCAAGGCCAAGCCTGAGGCTATGACGTCAGCTCAGTTCTAGGAGCTCTTCAGTCCGTGCTCCTCACCCGGGACCCCAAAGCTTGCTCAATGTTACGGCCCAGATAAAGGGTCATAAAGAAAATTCACAGCCACATGAGCCTCGGTCCACTTTGCAACTTTGAGCTCATTTATTCAAGCAACATTTACTAAGAGCCTATGTGCTGAGCCCTGGAGCCACAGGAATGAGCAAAATACACAAAACTCCCACCCCGTGAGCTAGTGTATATGTAAATATACATATTTATGCTGATGATTTGTTTGTTGTCTAGTTCAACACTATTCAGTACAATATAAAGTATGATACAGCTCTACTTTAAATAAAAATAGATGAAATATACCATAATATATTTTAACCCAAATTTTCTAAAATGTTATTTCAATATGTGATCAATATAAGGATTATTAATGACATAGTCCTCCTTCTAAGGCAGCATGTAGCTTATGTAGCCTAAGCTGCATTGGTAAGCAACTTTTTTTTTTTTTTTTGGTTTTTCGAGACAGGGTTTCTCTGTAGCTTTGGAGCCTGTTCTGGAACTAGCTCTTGTAGACCAGGCTGGTCTCGAACTCACAGAGATCCGCCTG
>NC_022035.1:12366550-12399868 GCF_000317375.1 Microtus ochrogaster | reverse complement strand
AAGGAGACAGAGACAGAGACTCACATTGGAGCACCGGACAGAAATCTCAAGGTCCAAATCAGGAGCAGAAGGAGAGAGAGCATGAGCAAGGAACTCAGGACCGTGAGGGGTGCACCCACACACTGAGACAATGGGGATGTTCTACTGGCAAGCAACTTTTTATGAGACTCAAATGCTTGTGTTGGGGCTGAGATGAGGGTTCAGTGGGTAAAGTGCTTGCTTCATAAGCAGGAGAGCCTGAGTTCAGATCCCAGCGCCTATGTAAAAGCCAGGTAGCATGATGCACCTGTAACCCAGAGCAGGGAGCAGAGACAGGCAGATCCTAGCGGCTCACTAACCTGCTAATTTAGACAAAATGATGAACTCTAGGCTCGGTGAGAGACCCTTGTCTTAAAGCCTAAGGTTGAGAAAGAATTGAGGGAGACACACAGTTCCAGTCTTTGGCCTGTTTTTGTGTCCCCATAGCTGCATGTGCTCACACCCAAACACACCAAACAAACAAACAAACAAACATGTGAACAAACAAACAAACGGGCTGGAAAGAGGGCTCAGTGGTGAGCATTTGCCACTCTTGCAGAGGACCTGGATTTGTTTCTCAGCACGCACATGGTGGCGGGCTCATAACTGTCTGTAATGATAGTTCCAGGAGATATGATGCTCTCTTAGGGTACTAGGTATCAGGGATACATATAGGTAAACACATGCATAAAATAAAAATAAAACCTTAAAAGAGGAAGGCAAGCCAAGTGTGGTGTCACGTGACCTGCAATGTCGGGACTCAAGAGGCTGAGGGAGGTGGACTGCAGAGAATTTGAGACTAGCCTGGGCTACAGAGTAAGTACCAGGTTAGCCTGAAGTATAGCAAATCCTATCTCATCTGCCAACATTGAAACAACACGTTTAAGGAGTGGCTGGCTGACAGCTGGATTTGTGGATTCATAAACTTAGCAGAATACTTACGTGAGTCTCGTTCCGAATGAAATTTCGAAGATCTCCGTGTTTCATATATGGTAGAACCACCAGTGGGGACCCTTCACTCCGGAGGCAGATCCCCAAGAGCGAGAGAACATTGGGGTGACTGAAGTCTTTCATGATGATTCCCTCAGTCAGAAACTGGGAGACTTCGCCTATATCTGTGATTCCTGTGGAATGCAGTGTTGAGACATTAGCTTCCCTACAGGACAACACATCCCTTTTCAACTTTAGATAGAAAGCACAAGGAAGTGTGAGGTCAAGCTGGTGATACCTTGTCCGGATGCTTCAACCTTAGGGTGCTCTTTCTACAACATGTCTGAGTGAACGGGGTCCTGGGCAGAAAGCTTTTTTTTTTCTTTTCTACTTTCCTTACCCATTGTGAGGGTTGCATCTGAGAATTCTATAACTAAGAACTGATTAAGAACAGAACAGATCATGTCTACTTTGAAACATTTTATTATTATTATTATTATTATTATTATTGTGATGATGATGATGATGTGTGTGTGTGTGTGAGAGAGACAGAGACAGAGAGACAGAGAGAGACAGAGAGAGAGAGAGACAGAGAGAGAGAGAGACAGACAGAGACAGAGACAGAGACACAGAGAGAGAATAGTGCCCTCAGAGGCCAGAAGCAGGTACTGGATCCCTTGTCCCTTGGGAGTTAGGGTTAGAGATGACTGTGAGTCACCCATGGTGAAGTGGTGAATGCCAGGGGCAAAGCCCGAGTCCTCTAGAAGAACAGGAAGTTCTCTTAACTGCTAAGCCATCTCTCTAGCCCTTCACAACACTTTTAAAATCAGCTTTATAGGCATCGGAGCCTTCAGAAATGGAGATCTGAGTGTCAAGGGGAATCAATTCTTTTATTCTTGGATTTGATGAAAAATTGAGAGTTGTGAAAAACATGAGTGGACCCAAAGTCCATGACCTAATGGATGATAAGGGAAGCAAGCCAAGCTTAACTGCAAAGCTATTCTCTCTTTGTTACTTGGCCCTTCTTCCTGTGTGTAAGAAGGGCCCCTGCTAGAATCAGGGTCTTATGAATGGTGATCAGGCAATATAGGTCAGGGAAAATTTTGTGATCACCCAGCTCAAAAACAGGAAGGAGGGGAGGCTCTGAATACAATTTCAAGGTATTATGCCTGGGTTTTGAGAAGAGGGATTTTAGTTTCTAAGCTGTCTTAGTGGACCAAAGTCCTCATTTTTAAGGTCTGCTTTGAGAAAAAAAAAAAAAAAAAGGAGATCTGGGGTCAAGAGGCCAGAGAAGGTCAGGGAGAGGCCTGTCAAATGATCCTTACTTCAAGATCTCAGCGAACCAAAGCCCCATTTCGTAGGATATTGTTTCCTGAGTCTCCACAGCGTCACACTGCACAGTGCTATCAAGGCACCGCTGGCAGCCTCTTTTGTAAAACAGAGTCCAGGGAACAACTGGTCTCATGTAGGGGCACAGAATGTCTTATACAGACACAAAACAAAGATGCCACGACTCCATCTGGATAGCATCTGGGGCATAGCCTGTCGAGTGCTTTGTCTCTGGTTCCATAATCTTTGGTTTCATGGGCTATGTGGTGTCTGCTTCAAACACTTAACTCTACTGTTGAACCATGAAAGTAGTTATAGACAGCAAATGCCTGGGTCTCAGTAAACTTTACCCATGAAAGCAGCTTCGTGGCCGTAGTTCAATGATTACTCATCTATTGAGGATCAATCACCACATGGCATATCTAAGTAGCTGCCCCCCTTTTTGTACTGAGGATTGAACTGAGCCCTGAATATGAAGGTGCCCCACCACCGAGCTATTGTATTTTCTAACTAAGTGGGCTGTGTGTGTTTGTGTGCATACAGGGTATTCATGTGTGTGTGTGTGTGTGTGTGTGTGTGTGTGTGTGTGTGTGTGTAGACCCAAGAATGACATCCATTGTCCTGCTGTACTGCTCTTGGCACCATTCTTTAAGACAGGGTCCCTCAGGGTCCCTCACTGAATCTGGATGGCCATCAAGCCCCAGTGATCCATTCCTGTCTCTGCTCCCCGCCATACTGGGGTTACAAGCATATACGGCCAATCTCGACTTTTTATGTGATCCATACAGTGGTTCTTATGCTTAAGAAGCAGTTGCTGTCACTCACTATGCTCTCTCCCCAGTCGCTGTTCCTCACTGAGCTCTCTCCCCAGCCTCTAAACAGTCAGTTTTTAGCACAGTACTTTCTAATCAGTTCTAGAAAGACCTACTGAGGAAATGAGAGCTCACAAACGAAGAGTCAACAGCATTAACATACATCTCAAGAGTGTCTCTTCGGTGTCCATGACAACTTTGGCAGCCTTTTAGAAACATAGTGTATTCTGAGACCCGGAAAAGATGATGGAAATCTATGTGGACTGACAACAGCCATCGCATAGAGATGACAGAAAGACTTCCTGGGGTTAGGACTGTTCTCAGTGAAAATGGCAGCACTTCTTTGCTCTGAGGTCAGTTTATCGGGCAGGATACGTCATCTAGATTCCACGCGGACTGTCCCTTTAGTTATCTTGCGATCAGATAGCCAACAAAATGAACCGTACAGAACGATGCTCACCACGGAGATTAGGTTCATAATGAAAAGGGCAGCAGTGATTCTGGTAGAGTACCTCACAGGGAAACCTATCATTTACACACTTCAAGATGATTAGCTCTAACACAAACCTGTAATACAGTTGGCTCACAGTTTTCAGGTTGCTTACAATTCTAAAAGCAGAAAATCACAGAGGAGAAAAGCAAGCATGAGAGGTTTGTCGACAAGGGTGGAGCCAGGAGTCCCCTCCTAGGTTGTACAACCGAGCAAGTTTGGGCTGCCATGATGTCTCTGCATCAGTAAAGACTAATCTGCTGTTCAAAAGCATGCCTTGGTTTTTTTTTTTTAAAGAAAGTGTGCACTCCACCTTAAGAGTTTCCTCAGTAACAGGCACAATTTTTAAGAAATACTGCATCATGAACAGAGGGCAGGTTGCATTTCCTTGGGAAATTTATTTCCGTGGAACACCTCATTCCCTAAACACGTGGATAAATGAGGAATTACCATACTGAGGATTTTTCAATTTCCTGTCAGTACATCTCTCTCCAGTTTGTACTACTTCAGCTTTTAATTTTTTTTTTTAATGGAAGTTGTGGTTAAAAAGTAATTATGGCAGTGTCTCTGGGCAAAATGAGTCATTACTATGGTATGTGCCAACGTGCTTCCAATAGTTTCCACAAATGTCATTTGCAAAACAAATTTTATAAGTTCTAACATGGCTAAGTGATAATCAGTTCATCCGAGAGACCACCGCTCCTCCTCCCTTACTTGTTAGCTGTCCGTGAGGTATTTTCAGAGGGACTATCTCAGTAAGTGTTTAGACTACACAAATTTCCAGGATTAATTCCACAATTTCAACAGTAGATGATTTTTTTTCCCACAAGGGAAAGTGTAAATCAACACTTGATTATACACTGCCAGTTTGTAAACCACAAATGTGCCCTCCACCATTAACTGCAACTTACTATTCAAGGATTTCACAGCACAGTGAATTTTCTTGCCATCATTGTCCAACAGCGTCCCATGATAAACACAGCCGAAATGCCCTATTAAAAAAGAGAACTTTGTTAAAGTTATATGATACTGGTGTATATAATAATTATTTATTAGGACCTTAATCTCCTTCCTCTGTAAGACAAAAGAAGTAACATTTCTGATGACACTTTTTATTAACAATATCACTCTGTGCGGTACATGTGTTTGGATATAAATAGAGATGCAATACATTTCTTTCCATGGTATAAGCAACATGATTATTTAATATATGGCAATATGTTTTTTTAAAGGGTAATCTATTAAAACATTGAATCATTGTGGTATCACCGAACAGAACAATAGCTTCTGCATGAAGGAGGTTGATTATTTTTAAGGACCAAATACTACTTAAGAAAACATGTAAATAATTTTATCCACTTGAATAAACATAAAATAAGGCCTTTACATTCTAGCAAATGATTATAAATTAGGTGTTCTACAGCACGGATTTCCCCTGTTAGTCACTGGTTAATATGTAAGTCGGGCTGGCAGGAATCAAGAGGCAGTTGCCTAAATGAAGTAGATCCCCTCTGAGTCACCGCATGCCCTTCCTTCTGATTTGACCCACTCACTTCCCCGATAGTAGCCTTTCAACAGCGGCAGTAATTTTCCCCAGAGGTGTCAAATGCCTGATAGCTGTGTAAGTCATTCAATTAATTCATGGAGTCATGCAAGCTGTCCTGAGTGCTCTGTATATGAGTATCAGGCATGGGGCTACCCTCTTATGACACAAAGATGAATACAATAAGCCCATGCTCACGAGTGATCACGATTTCCCTTGAAAAAGCACATAATAAATAAGCAGTAGTTAATATTGATGGCTTCTTAATGACTACGACGTCAGAGAAATAATGACCATGTTAACACCGTCCGTGATAAAAAAAAAATGTTCTGATTTTACAACGCCTGGAGCGAGAAGACAATTAGTGAAGCTGTATACTCCAGCACAGGCACACTTACTGGATTTACAGGCTAGTAATAAAACGCAGATGCACACTTGTGCGCAGAGGCCACTTTTCAGGGCAAAGCAACTCACTCACAGCTCAGCTCTGGAGTGTGAAAGGGTGCTGCGGAGGACCAGCGTTCACACACGGCCAGTAGCTCTGTCAGTTTCTCCGGCAGCACGCTGACAGACGCCTGTATAGCTTCTTGTAAAGCATTTAGAATAAAAGGGACCAGGAGTCATTCAGTACTCGCTGCTGGTTGGTTTGTTTCTCCTGACAAATATTTCCTCCAATAGTGTTTATGCTTGCAGCTATTGATGCTCTGGCTAGCTTTTTTGCAAATAGTCGTTCTCTGTGTGAAGAAAATTGGAGTGCACTGTGGAGATAATATATGTTGCCTCAGATCAGGGCAGGGCTATAAATTCCCTGCCGTCTGATGCTGTCCAGCAGTGCGCAGGAGCCTCTACACTAGGACTTCGTAGACTTTGCTACTGCTCTCATAGAAAAGGTGGGAGGGACAAAGGAGCGAAGAAATTGGCCTGATTTTTATGAGTAGGTGAGTGGCACTTTCCAAGCAACTGTAGTGAGTGTGAGAAAGATGAGGGAGAAATGGGGTTATTTACTCCCATATTGGGAATGTTATCCAGTAGCTTCCGTGCACAGGAAGGTCTCCAAGAACATGCTGTAAATCTGCATTTCTGCAGGACAAAACTCGAACACCTCATTATCAGTGCTCTGTCAGGGGCACTTGGCATTGCCTAAGTTCCTAATCTGCAAACCAGGAGATAAAAGACTTACTGGAAAATTGTATTTAACAGAGAGCTGAGTGGAAACACTTACCTCTTCCTATGACTTCATTAAAATGCACTATCAGGCTACTGGGCCCAATCACTACATGCTGAACTGCCTGGACCAGCTCTGGATTTAGAGCGCTGAGGTCAATGTGGACAGTATTTTGTAGTAATGGGCTGGATAGATCAGAATCTCCGCTCGTGAGGATGGGGGACAGATCTGTCAGAGGATACTGTACTTGTCTGCACGCTCCATTCTGAGAGGAGTTGGGAAGCTGGTCTGCAAGATACAGCACATAGGCACAGCTGTGAAATCTCACCCCCTGCAGCAGGCATCAGGGGTGGCGAAGGGGATCACCCAAGAAGTGAAATGTGGATTTTAACATTAAAGAAATCACTGAGTTCAATGAGGCTGGGAACACCCTTTACAAAGGAGTGTCTTGAGAAAAAATGGTAATGAATTAGGAAAAGGTTACACATGCATAGATATTTATATAGAAACACAGTTTATAAAGTGCTTAGAAATGTTCTTTAAAGTAGGCAGTGTTAACTAGGAAAGCTTGTTGGTCCTATTGGTGTCCTTGGGTATTTCTTGTTCTATTAATAGCAAAAAAGTTATGCTTGAAGTTCATTTTTAAATGTATTCCACCTTTAAAAATTAGAAGCAGTGTGGAGAAGTGATGGCTTTTAGGGAAAAGAATAAATTTTCCTTAAGGGTGAAGGCCCCAGTTAGGAGCATGCTCGACTATATGGCCCCACCCCCAGGACTATATTCGCAGCACATATTGGACTATATTAGTTATTAAAAAGAAAAAAAAGAGGAAATAAAATGTGTTTGGTGGTAGGAAGTCAGGGGGAGGAGTGAGGGTAAAATAATCAAAACATACTGTATAAAATTCTTAAAGAATTAATAAAAATATATTAAAAAGAAAAAGAACCAGAAGTAGTAAAAGTGGTTAAGCAATTGCCCAGTGATAAAGAAAATGAAAAAAAAATGCTCTCTGAGATGACCACTTATATGGAAATTATTAATATTATGGAGACCTACACGAATTCCTAGACAAGAAAATATGTGTGGCAAAATACATACAATTAGTACAAGCTGAATACCCATTTCAAAAATACTTGGAATCAGAAATTGTTCAGAATTTGAATTTTCTTAGATTTTTGAAGTTCTGGCATGGACTTTATTGGTTGGTCATCCCTGATCAATCTGAAATTTGAAATGGAAAATATAAAACTTTTAAACCTGATACTTCAAAGTATCCTAAGTCTTAAGGGCTGGGGAGATGGTTCAGTAGGTAGGAACACTTGCTTTACACACAGGAGGATGTGAGTTCAAATATCCCCAGTTCCCACACAAGCAAAATAGCACTGGGGAGCCAAAGCAGATGGATCCTAAGAGCTTCCAGTCAGGCTGGCAGATAAGGTGAATCAGGAATAGTGACAGACCTTGTCCTAAGGGAATAAGGCCAACGGCGATAGAGAAGGCACATGACATCTTACTCTGGCCTCCACAAGTAGACACAGGGACACGCATCCACATACTCACGTGTCAGCAACACACACACACACACACACACACCTCTCATAGAGGCTTTTTTTTAAACAAATATTTACTTATTTATTATGTATACAATATTCTGTCTGCATGTATGCCTGTAGGTCAGAAGAAGGCACCAGACCTCATTACAGATGGTTGTGAGCCACCATGTGGTTGTTGGGAATTGAACTCAGGACCTTTGGAAGAGCAGGCAATGCCCTTAACCGCTGAGCCATCTCTCCAGCCCCTCTCATAGAGTTTTAAAATGACTTTTGATTTAAAAATTTTGGGTTATGACGTTTCAGCGTGTATCTATAATTGTATATTGCTGGAAACACAGAAAGCTACATTCTCGGAACCAAGAGCCTTGCACCGTAGGGGTAAGTTCTCAGCTTGTGGTAGTGGTCACAGAGTGTTATGGCTACTAAGAACAGACAGTTCGGACTGTGTTAGTGTGCTATATCACTGTTCATTTGAGGAGATTTGAGCATGGCTGTTTCCCATTAGCCTATCTTTACAACCAAAGCACTGTGAGAACTTTTAGTAAGATTTCTTTTGCAAAGGAATGGCACTTTCATGCCAAAGTCAAGGGGCTGTGGCACTGAGTGTTCTTAATCCCAAATAAGACAGAAACCACTCGCTGCTTTGCCCTTCCCAATGGCAACCATCACCCACATCAATGGTGGGACACCAGGATCACAGCATCTGGCCGGAAGGGTGGGTGTGCTTGGGCTCGTGTGTGCATGCATGCGTGCATGTGTGTTTGCGCGTGTGAGAAAGAAGGGAAGGTTAGGTGAGCGGTTCTCTAGTTCTACCAGCACATAATATTGTTTGCTTGCAAACAAATAAGAGAATCAGAACACAGCAAAGCTGATGATGTCGTGTCTTATGCATGTTTAATGTTTTCCTCAGTACATCTTTTGGTTAATAATACTTAGCCAGGTAGTAGGTCTCAAAACTGCCTCTAGAAACGTTTCTGAGGGGCCTTTAGGGTCATAATAATCAGTAGCACAAATAAAAAAAAAATGCAACCTCAATGGAAGGCTCTAGACCATTTAAGAGGCTCCTCCAAAGCTGGTTGGGTAAATAAAAAAAGGAAGACACCATTTCCTGGCTGCTCCTTCAATGGCAAGGAATCAGGTTCTCCAACCTTCCCCAGCGATCACACATGCAAATGGGGCTTCTCTAAACCAGCTCCTTCATTCTCACTTTCCAGAGCTTTGCACCCAGAGAGCAGAGCTGTAAGTTCCCAAGGGCCTAGGGAACAAAGGTCCTCCTGAAGGGAAGTTCTACAGACAGAGCGGAGCCTTTGTTAAATTCAAGTACACAGAGACGCCAATATAGAGCATTCATGTAGACCCAGACTTCTGGGTTTCCATGGGTAAAATTGTCCTTCCCAGATACCAGAAAGAAAGGTCTGCACTTGCTATGGGACAGGTTTGGATCCTGAAGCCCTACTGATCTTCCCTTTGGGTAGCCCTCTTTTGCCCATTTAACTTTTCCTGTCTCCAAGAAGCAGATTCAAAGCAAGCAGGAGGGAGGAGTTTGTTTTCTTAGCCACGGTGACAAATGTTTGGCAAGTGAGGAATGGAGAAGATTAAGAAATCTTACATATATTATACATGCAGGCATACACACATGCATGCACACAGTAATAATAATAACAACAACAATAATTTTAAAAGTGAGAAAGCAAGCTGGCTCAGGAGGTAAATGTAATTGCTTAGAAGCCTAGTGAGCTAAATTTGATACCTAGAACCCTCATAAAGGTGGAGGGAGAGAACCATCATCACAGAACTTTTCTCTGGCCATACACATACAGATGTGTGCATAAACACACACACACACCACACAATTTAAAGATGAAGAACACCATATATGTGTGCTTGTGTGTGTGTGTGTGTGTGTGTACACTGTGCACGTGTGTGGAGGTCAGAGGTCAGTGTTGGGTGTCTTCCTCAATCACGTCCACCTTATTTCTCTAACTGAATTTGCAGCTGCTCAGCCAATGGACTCTTAGGATTGGTGACTGACAGGCTCGGGTCATGTGACTTTTATGCGAGCTCTGTAGATACAAACTCGGGAGCTCAGGTCCTCTTTCTGGGGCTGTAAACTTTTCATAGGCAGTCATCTCCCCCACTGAGGATAGCTTTTTTTAAGAAGCAATTAGTTGCAAACCTCCGTAATCCCAGGTTAGAGCTATTAAACATGGATATGAAAGACTAATTATATCTAAATTTTAACAGCATGCACTAAGCTTGATTTGTTCACATTCTTAAAGGATTGGATTTCTTTCCAAGAGTGACTAGAGTCGCTTGGGGCATTCAAAAATCTCCAGAGAACCCACCTAAGGTCTCAGGAAGGGCAACAAGCGGCGAGAACCTTCGAATGCTGCCTGTCTCAGTGCTGGTGCCTTTGCCTGATGAGCAGCCTCTGACTCCTCGGCACCCACAACTGTCTGTGACTCACTTTATTTACCCAGTGGTAAATATTCAACAGGGAAATGCTTGCACTTGACTCATGTTCTGGAACTTCTAAAGATAATGGCCCTGATACAATCTGGACCTTTTGCTTTGTGCAAGACGAGTTGAAATAAAACAATGTGCAATGCCCTGGCCAACCTGCCCCTTCTTTGGGCTGCTGTTTTGCAAAGCAGATGATGTTGATGAATAGCACCACTGGAGGTTTTTCTTGGATAAGACTCAAAATATATTCGGGTCATAGATGGTTGTGGGTAAAAGCCATGCTCATTGAACAAGCTTCAAAAGGCTACTACTCATGATATAATTCAAAAGTTTTTTTCTCTCCCAAATATAGCATTTTTACTATATTTATACTTAAATAGAAGTATTTTATAACTATACTCTTCCTGAATGGTTAAAGAGAGCGTCTAGATTTTTTTAAGTGACTTTGCTCAAATGATTCTAATGTGAATCTGGCTGTGTGTGATCAGAAAGCTTGCAGATGCTAAAATTCCAATATGATACCTGCATGAGTCTGATTTTAAAGTGAAGGCCATGCAATTCTGCATCAAGTTAAGTATTCTTTTGGCAAAGGTCAACCTTTTTTTTTTTCCTACTTGTATAAAAATGTCAGGAAAAAGCAAAAAGCAAGAACAATGCCATAGTTCAAAGAGGTCTATGTATAGATACTTCTCAGGATAGTAAACTGAATTATACCTTCTGGAAAAGTAGCTCTGTAGTCTACAGACTCATTTGAAACCATTTCTGTAGTTGGACTCACACTTCGGGCACTTACAAGCCTATCCAAATGAGGAGTGTGTACTCTTGCGTCATAGCGAACTAATTCACTGCCCAGATCTTAAAACAGAGAAAGAGAAAACTTGTTAAAGACTTGGTTATCACAGGTTTCCGCGCCCAGAAGTCACAGGCTATCTGAATGTTTATTATACAGTCCATATGTCCCCATGGCAATATTGAATATAATCACTGTACTTCTACGGCAGTTTCTTAGACAATAACAAAATACGCACCTTTGATATGCTTCCTCTTTCTCAGCCACAGGAAGAGCCCGAGTAATGATAAAAGGATTAGGGATATTGAGACCACACCGACAATCAATCCTGTGAAATTCTGATCTGGTTGAACGATCACTTTTCCAAGGACAGTTGAAGAGATTGCTTGCTTCCACTAAAAAAAAAAAAAAAAAAAAAAAAAAAAGAAGGGAAAGTAAGAATTTGGCCAAGATTGATACAAAATATACTATCTATGTGGAACCAAAGTTCCTCTGTGCTCCCATTAGCACCTCGTGGTCACCATTCTAGAAGTTGCATTATGACATTCAGAACAAGAAATTCCTCAATTTTGCCCCAGTGTTCGGGTAATTAGGAAATATTAACTAAAGCACAGCTATGATACTTAGATAAACAATAATAGTCTTTGATCTGAGGAACTAAAGTATATATGAAGGGAAACGGCTAGGTCAATCATTCTAATGATACCACAAAAGTATGAACCAATAAAAAGTAATTATGCCCCATTTGTGGAGGGTGGAGTGCATAGCAGAAAAGATTTCTCATAGGAAGGAAAATCATATTATAATAGAACAATAAAGCCTCGTGTTATCTTTATTTCACTTTGATAATAATCTCGTTGTCATTTCTTCCAGCCCCAGGGCTTTGTGATTTTTTAAGATTAAACGTCATTTTGAAATTTCTCCTCTAGTGTCCACCTTCAGTCTCAGATTTTGTAATTCTTTTTGTACATTTCCGTTTCCTAACATTTTCAGAAGACTTCAGGAAGCCCCTGAAAACTACTTTTTCTTGGGCAAGCAATATCTGATATACGTAAAGTAAGACATCAATCAGCCACAAAATGGAATGAACTACAAAACACTTGCCAAGTAAAACGAGCCAGGTGCCAAAATACAAATATGGTATGATTTGACCTGCATGAAATACCTAGATCAACAAATTCATAGAAAACGAAAGATTAGAGGTTACATGGGCTGTTGGAGATTAGGGTATGGCATTCTTGTTCACTGGATACATAGCATCTGCTTGGGAAGGTTTTTGATACAACACTGATCGTTACTCACATGACAAATACAATTCATGCCTCTGAATTGTACATGTAAAATTATTAAAACGGCAAATTTTATGATATGCGCGTGTTACCACTTATTTAAAGAAATTAACAATCACGCCATATCTACTCTATTGAACTGTTTACTTCAAGTGGCAAATTGTGTGGTACGTAAGCTATTACACAATAGAATATTAAAAATAATGAAGGCATATTCTTGTTCTGTGTTGTCTGATTTAGCCGTGTACGTGGAAGGAGACAGCATTCAACAATTGCGTTTCCACCTTCCTCTGCCAAGCAGACATATCTCTATCTCCTTTTATGTACAGAGTTCCATGTGCTGGGACCAGTGATGCGGGACGGCCTCTTGGCTGGGTGAAGAGCGGAAGAAGGGGCTCTCTTGCTTTTCTCCTTGTGCCTTCTGAGAATGACAGCAGATGTTGGCAAGAGTATGGGATGGAGATGGGATGGAGGAGAAGTAGTGTTGGTAAGACAGCTTCTGAGACTACACTTCTAACCCAGGGGAAAGAGACAGTGGAACAAAAAAAAAAAAAAAAAAAAAAAAAAAGAAGCCCTCAACATTTCTCAAATCACAGCTAGGAACTGAGGCTGAGCTGATGAGCCAAAGTCAACACACAAATGAGCCTTAATGATTTATTTTAAGCCTCCTGGTGACATAATTACACTGGCATCCTTATTTACATCATGAAAGGCACGCAGGAACCCCACCTCTATATTTAGCTCGCTGTTCAGTTTCAGCAGGTCATTGGGAACTGTACATAAAACAGCTTCGGAGTGCCAGTGTATGCTCTCACAGCTCCGATTTCCAACTCTCAGCACTTCACCTTTGACCGCTTCAGGGTCAATATCATTTCCCTGAAAGGGAAAGAGAAAACAAAATGAAACGGTCATTAACACTCCACAGGTCAGCAGGAAGGCTGGCAACTTTAGAAGGCACACAAGAACACAGCGAACGTAGATGATCTTTTCCAAGACGTCTGATTTTTACGGTGCTCATTTTCAGGGGGTGAGGGGGGGTTGAGCCGGCTGAAAGGGAGTGTAAGCATTTCAGGACACAAACAAGGCAGGGATGAGAAGATGCGCTATCCCAACGGATTGGATTTTAGAGAAAAGGAAAGGGGATCTTGCTTATGTCTTTATTTTGAAAACGGTCATGCATGATCGTCTTATTACTGTCTTCAGGCCGAGTATGGGTATTTGACGAAAAGAAAGCTGTTTGGAGTTTAGTGGCTAAGCCTGTTGAATTGCTTAACACTGCCTTTTGTAATGATTCACTTTTAGAATTGCACGGAATGCTTTGAAAAATACCAATGCCAAGGTCTCGTCTCCAGAGAGCTAATATAACTGCCCTATCGATACATTCCTTTAGCTGTTTGGCTGGAAAATTCCTTTTCATTCTTCTTGCCTGGTTGAACCCTGTACATAAGTAAATTTATTTCAAAGAAATTCCCTGAAGATGCAATCATTAGGACCTGAGAACACAATTACATTATTCTGAACAATTATATAGTTACTCGAGGACTTTTAAACATTACCCAATTTGACATAGTGAACTTGAGTTAGCATCAGGAATGTTTAAAACATCAACATTTTGTTCAAGAGACCAATCATTAGCCTCAGGAAAGAAGTGCAAACATAAATACAATTTTTCATACCAAGACTTAGTGAACAGTTATTTATTAAACAGGTTGTTACTTGGAGGAGAGAGCTATCAAAACCTATTACTATTTTTCTTATGGACAAAGAACAGCTCCTAATAGAGACAGCTCAGCCCTGCAACTTCGTTTTACATACTGAGTGTGACCACCAACTGCTCCCCTTACAGTATCTCATGGATTTTAAGGCGGGAAGGTCAGATATCTTTCTAGAAAGAGGAATACCTGAAAGAAGGTGCTTCTTTATATTCCGAGAACCCGTGGAAGAAATGAATGCAGACAAACCTTATCCTTATCATATTTCCAGAGGCGCTAGGAGCAATCTATTGATCTAGGTCAGCCACACAGGGTAATTCAACAGAGAAGCACATAAATCTCACGGGTCACTTTGGGGCTTGAAAGGACAACTTGTTGGTTAGGTCTAGGAAGGGCGCAGGCCTTACTCACAGATTGGAGGGAATTCAGAGAATGACAGAGAGAAGAGATTAAAGAGCTGGAGGGCTTGATTTATGGGAGAAGCACTCACATGTGCCTTGTGGGCTTAGGTAATAGCTAAGGGTGGGGGAAGGGAGGCCCGCAATGCATGTCCTCTTCAGAACTCATTTTTTCAGGCTTAGGATCTCCTAGGATCTTACAACAGAAGAATAAACAGCCGAAAGACTGAATCCTTCTTGATTCCTAACCATCAAGGAGCTCGCGATGAGCACTGACTGAGAGAGTATGTTACCACCAGCATTGGATATGAAAACTGCTTTTAGAGTTGAAGACGCAGGCACAGTAAGAGCAATCCCAGCAGCTGTGACAATAAAAGAGGAACTGATATCAAAGCAGGAAGAATAAAAATAGAGGCGGCTTAATTTTTGTATTTAAAGCAAGTGTAGCTTTATTAAGCCAGGGAAGAGAGGTTTAAAACTTTCATTGTTGATATCGACTACTTATTAAGTAGAAGAATACGTGTGAAAAATCAGCTCAGTTCGGCAGGCATGCAGGTGACAAAATATGGTTTCTAAATAAAATGGCATGAGTGAGAACTTGAATTCCTTAGACACAAAGAGCAGCTCAAATGCCAACGATCTCATTCTAGCCTGTAAAGACTCGGGGGGGGGGGTATTTTGTCATTGCTGATTTATACGAGGGGAGCTAAGCTTCAAGAAGGGTCTAAGCCACAAGGCTAAGCAAATTCTATCTGACACAAAATCTACTTCCCACCCAATGAGTGTTAGCGCCAGGCCCAGTTACTGCAAATACATAGATGGATAGGAGCTTCTGCCTGCCACTGAGATGCTAAAACAAAAGCCAGCGACTGGTCATTTGTCCCCAGTGGTGACATTTTGTTTGTGCTATAACCAATAAAGCTTGTCTGTAGATCAGAGTGTGAGGTGCCACGAGTTAGCCATAGAGGCCAGGCGGTGGCGGCACACACACCTTTAATCCCAGTATTTGGGAGTCACACACCTTTATTCCTAGGACTAGGGAAGTGGCGACAGGGAGGGATATGGCTAAGTGGAGAGAGGAATATAAGGCAGGAGGAGACAGGAGCTTAGGGCATTCAGAGGACTTAAAGAGTCAGGATACCCTCTTTGGTCTGATCTTTCCATAGGGGTACGAACTAGTGACTGACGGCTCTGCTTCTCCAAAGACCAGCTAGAAATCATGCTACAGTCCCCTTACCCCCATTCAGGTTGTGGGATGCCACTCATTCACGACTGTGACAGGACAGAATAGAAAGAAGCAAAGGTGGGTAGTATTTATTAAAGCAGCACTCGAGTTGACAAGATCTGACAAGTGTTTGTAGCCAGACAGCCACAGGAGAGTTCACCAATGACAGTGAGGTACACGCTGCTAGCTAGACAGAAACCGTGCAGTGAGGGCGTTAGCAACAGACAACAAGAGACATGGTGGCTGCTGTGGTGGCTTTACACTTTACTTAGAGAATCTGAGCCCTTCTCTATAGAATTCAGGCCAAAATTCTGTCTCAGAAAGCGTCAAACCAACCCCACAGGATATCCTCAGGGAACGGGGGGAATAGTGTCTAGGAAACGTGAGAAAAGCTGGATGGACCGAAATTCAACTAATTTCATCACTAGCCACTTGGGAGTCTTTTTAGAGACCCTTCCTGAGACAGCGTGTTAACACAAGCACCTCCTATGTGCCCTGAGGTACCTTTCCCATAGAATAACCATCAATGTGTGCATCTCAGGGAAATACTACTTGAGAAGAAGGTATGAACACCATCAACATGAGTACGTCTGGACGCTGGGCCAAATGACGAGAAGAAAGGAGGGAAATCTGACCTCACACTAGCACAATGGGATTGGCTTGCAGTAAGCTACCGAGAGAAGGGAATAGGCCAACCTTTAGCTGGCTGGGCCACCAGGTTGATTGGATTGGCCCAGAGTGGTACTCTTTTCTATATGTCCTTAGTGCCCAGACAGTGATGTCTAGTTCCTTACCTGTAACCCGTATACTTGTTCTCATGTTCACAGAATCAGTTCAAGTCTCTAAATCTTGCTGTGGCTCATCTTGAACTACTTCTATGAGGTTCCTGCCCTCCACTCTCTTTGAAATGAATTTTCAGAAATGACTTTTGAAGCACCCCTATTGCCACATGCACCTTGAGCACAGCTCTAGGATAAGACAAACCCCCAGGACAGCCAGAAGCAGTCCTGTTCCAGCATCGAATAGGGCACTTCTTTCTATAGAATCTATGCATGTGCAAAAAAACTCATATAAAATGACCAGGGGAAAGCACATCAAATTTTAAATGTTTGAAGAAAGTTCAGAGCAGGGCTAGAGAGATGGCTCAGTGGTTAATAGCACTTACTGTTCTTCTAGAGAGCCTGAGCCTAGTTACCAACACCCACATGGCTTATAACTCTAGCTCCTGGGATCCACTGTCTTCTTGACTCCACAGGTACTCAACTCACCCCTGTACACACACACACACACACACACACACACACACACACACACACACACAGTTAAAATAAAACTTAAAAATGTTTAGAGTGAAATAGATAAGATCACCTGATAAAATTGGGATTATGGGGGTGGGGGAAGAAGGGAGGGCAGAAGGAGAAGAGGAGGGAAGAAGAGGAAGTGGGAGGAGAACTTGAGGGAATGGGATAATTGAGATGGAGGAAGGACAGAGATGAGAGCAAGGAAAGAGATATCTTGATTGAGGGAGCCATTATGGGGCTAGCAAGAATCCTGACTCTAGAGAAATTCCCAGGAACCCACAAGGATGACCCCAGCTAAGATCCTAAGCAGTAGAGGAGAGGGTGACTGAACTGACCTTGCCCTGTAGCCAGACTAATGACTATCTTAAATGTCACCATAGAACCTTCATCCAGCAACTGATGGAAACAGAAGCAGAGACCCATAGTGGAGCACTGGACTGAGCTCCCAAAGTCCAGATGAAGAGTGGGAGGAGTGAGAACATGAGCAAACAGGTCAAGACCATGATGGAGACACCCACTGAAACAGTTTACCTGAGCTAATGGGAGCTCACCAACTCCAGCCAGATGAAAGGAACCAGCACAGGACCAAAGCAGATCCTCTGACTGTGAGTGACAGTTGTATGGCTGGGGGAGACTGCGGGGCCACTGGCAATGGCACCAGGATTAATCCCTACTGCATGTGCTGGTTTTTCGGGAACCCTTTCTCTTTGGATGTATACTTTGCTCAGCGGAAATATAGTAAGGAGGGTCTTGGACTTTCCTTACTCTCTGAGGAGTGGATGGGGATGAGGTGGGGGTGGGGGAGAAGGTGGAGAGGAGGGAGTGGGAACTGGGATTGCTATGTAAAATGAAAAAAGATAGTTTATTTTCTCTTTAAAAAAATAAAATAAAATTTTAGAACTATGTCACTCAAATAAGGGTGTAGACTCTATTGCCACATGATAGAAAGTTTCACTATTTTGAAAAGTATTTTTATATTCATTAAATGAAAGAGAAACACTAACTCAGTGATGTGCATGGAATTTGGACTGGAGAGTTGAGTCTGAGTTTCAGTTTTGCTGTTAGCTCTCTGGGGGACACCAAGACAATTAAGTCAATCTTCCTAAACCTGCTGGCTGATTTATTCATTAATGGGGACAATACTCACTGACCTTCTAACCTCCAAGGGCCACATAGGATTAAAATTGAATACACAAAAATCCTTGTGTTGACTGTAAAATCCTTCTTAAACATGAGCACTAAATTGTTGACAACAGCCCAATGGGCACTCGCAAAGAGACTGTGACACTCACAGACGTCCTGGTGAACTTGAACTACCTCAAACATCTATAGGTTCCTGATCTATTACTAGGAGAGGCCAATGATTCGTCTTACTGGGTTCCTTTGCACTGAATGTGGTTGTCCCCTTTGTATAGTTACCAGGCCAAATAAGTCACTGGGGCAGAGCCCACCTCTGGGACCGAAAACTATCACGACCCTTTCAAAACCAAGGATTCTTACCGGTATATCTGGTTGAGGAATGTGAGCTCCTCTCAGCAGTAAACAACAAATTTCATTGTATAATTTCCCCATAGATATTGCTTTCCTCCCCCCCCCACCCCCCGCCTAGGACCCTTATCTTTCTATCTCAGTTACCCACAATGGTGGGGTTACAGTCATACAGTAAGGCGCCACTGCGCCTAACTATCAATCACTTCTCCTCCTCCTCCTTTTCACTTCCTCCTCCTCCTCCTCCTGCACCCCTCTCCTCCTTCTCTTCTTTCTTCATCCTTCTTCATCCACCCCTCTCTGCCTCTTCTCTCCTCGTCTTCTTCCTGTTTCTTCTTGGTTTTGTCCATGTGTGTGTTTTTTAGTGTGGATATTTTGAGTGCAGGTACTGGCATTGTCTAGAGAGTGAATAGCAGGATCCTCTGGAACTAGAGTTGCAGATAATTGTGAGGCCTCTGGCGTGGGTGCTGGGAACCAATCCTGAACTCAGGTCTTCTGCAAGAGCAGTAGATAGTCCTAACCACTGAACCACTTTTCCAGCTTCCACTTTTTTCTTTCTTTTTTCTCTTAGTAGTGCTGACGGCTGAGCCAGCTAGCTAAGCACCCTACAGCCAAACCACATTTTAGCACCACACCACTTTCATTAACGGGAGACAAATGCACTGTGCACTCATGTTTTCAATGGCAGTAAAACAAGTACAAGAAAGCGTTTTAACAAAGACACTCCACTGGGTGTCCAAGAGAGGCAGAGGTTTCAAAGTGATCTATTTTAGAAACTGATAAAGGATTAAATTGGTGCCACAGCAAATAGGTTCACACATCTTAGATTTCCTCCTGTACGCATAGAAAATGAAGTATGGGAAAAGAGCAAATTGTGTCACTAAAACAATCGCCCCAAGCTGCGCTGTCACCACGGGAACACAGCGTTGGGACATGGCAAGTGCTATAGACTTGTTAGAGAAAATGAGTGAACTTTACATAGTCAAGAAAAGGGACTGCTTTGTGCAGGTCTCCGGGGACATTGGGCCATGTTGGAAACACTATTGACAGACTTAGGATGACGTCAAGCCATGCTTTTCCTGGTCCAACAACTTCATGGGGCATTGAATAACTGCGGTTTAATTTATAGAAAAAGAAGTTTTCTCTTCCACCAAACACTGGATTTGAAAGGGTAGATAAAGAACCCCTTGTATCTAATCTGTCCATCATAGACACTGGAACAGGAATATAGCTTTTTTGGGGGGTGGGGCTTAAGACTATTTACACACAAACCTTTGTTTTCATCAAGAGAAGCCAAATGGAATCTTTCAAACAGCAAAAACAGTAATTGTTGAAAGCGAAAGGTCACACTAGATTAGCTTTATTGAGGAAAAAAAAGAGGAAGTGATAAAAAGCTCTTTCTCTTTTTCTAAAACTAATTAAAGCAGCAGATGAAAGAACTTCGGTGTGGCAAACACACTGTTCAGTGAAGCAGGTTTTTCCATTTAATTTCATGCTGGGTTTACTTAATTATTGCACAAAATGCAACAGAGAGGTTAGCGATTGTGTGAGTGTGCATTTGTGCGTGAGTTAGTTCAGAGATAAAAATCTCCCCGAGAGAGCAGAACTATTTCAGCGGAAATGTCACTCGCTGGGAGATGATCCGTGCTGCCCACATCACACCTGAGTAAGGCCTACTCTGCCGCTTGCTTGCGTTGCTCATGTCAGCACTCCAATGCTCTCTGAAGACAAACACTTCCAGCGTGTCAGACAACAGGCTGCGAAGGATGAATATTCTGCTAAATAGGCGGACTACGGAAAATTCAAATCTTGATCGTTTTGCTAGTTTTCTTATTATCTGAAGTAAAGTTAACTGAAATGATGCCAGAGAGCTGATTTGAGCCCCTCTTCTGTATTCTGCTTATTTCATTACTTCTCAAACCTTAGCCTGCCTTTAGTGATATTTGTCTGCGGCAGGCTGTCTGGACAAGGTGCTCTGTTACTATGTTTTCAGGAGCTAATGTATTCCCAAGGTGGTAGGAATCCAGATCCATTCATAAAACAGCTTATGTTTGACCACAGCTATGAAATGGCCCCGTGGGTAAAGGTAAGTTAACTCTCCGAAGTCAGTGTGGAAAGGTGGAGGCTGTGCCATGCATCTGTTATCAAGGTTCTCCTATGTGCTGGGAGGTAGAGACAAGAGAATTGCTCAGAAAGTACAGGTTGCCGGGCCGTGGTGGCACACACCTTTGGTCCCAGCACTTGGGAGGCAGTAGCTGGCGGATCTCTGTGAGTGCAAGGCCAGCCTCGTCTACAGAGTGAGTTCCAGGACAGCCAGGACTGTTTCACAGAGAAACCCTATCTAAAAAACAAAACAAAAACAAACAAACAAACAAAAAGCCTTAAAAAAATGTGGCAAAACTAATAAGGGGGAGAACTCATTATTTTGCTAAACAGGCTGTAGCCCTCAGACTTCATTAGGTGACTGTCTTTATACATTGGATAATGGTTCATAGAGAAACTCAGAACCGGTCACAAATGGAACATTTATATCACCCTCTCCTCTCTAAGCTTCAAGGGCTACATCTCAGAAAAAGGGGTAGAAAGATCGCCAGAGACAGAGCGCGGGGAGAAGTGACTTCTGACGTGGGGGGACTCTTCATTCATGGATTCCCCGTTGCTTGAACAAAACCTGCACATGAGCCTGCACCCCTAACTAGGAGCCATTGACAGCTGTTGGGTGATTTGGAGACAGATGATCAGTTTTTTTAAGAGTGTGGTCCTGGTAGGTCAACCACAAGTACATTTCAGTGGATGGCCCCACGTCTGTGAATATATGAGATTGGCTTTGCTAGGCTCTTTAAAAAAGGAGGATATGGAATTAAGAGGGGGAGGGCAGGTATCAGGGGGGAGTTAAAAGGAAGAGCTGGGGGAGTGAATATTGTAAACATACACCATATGTTTACAAAATTACCAGAGAGTTACTAAAATATCATATGCACACATATAAGGAGAGAGAGAGAGAGAATGCCATAGAAACAAGGTACGAGGAGAAAAGGGGGAAAACACTCTGAAAAGTTGACCTCTGATCTTCAAATATTTGCTTTGGCATGTATGCTTTTACACACATACACACACACACACACACAGAGAGAGAGAGAGAGAGAGAGAGAGAGAGAGAGAGAGAGAGAGAGAAAGATAAAACTTCACAAACTACACACTATAAGGAAATAAAAAGCTGCACCTAATGCATGTCCATCAAGGCCCTCACTGTTTATCTTCTGGTAAGCACATTTAGGTGAACCACACAAGGGAACGTAAAACATCATCAGGATAGCATCACGGGGAGCCTGTTTGACAGATTTATGCTCAGCATTTGTTACTTTTCAATATATACACAAAAAAGGGGTCTTAAATGCTTCATTAAAAAGCAATGCATAATTACACTCCTCTTTTAGTCTTATGCCAGAAAGATTTGTTTTCAGTGCTTTGATATTTGTTGGTATAGAATAAGATATAATGCCCAGATACAATGACTCTATTGACATGGCTATGAAGTCCACCACGCGATTCAAGTTCATTTAAGAAAGTATTTTATGCAATTCTTACCTTAATTTCTAGTACATTTTCGTTGCCCATTGAGATCACCACTGGCCTTTCAAAAGGCTTAAACACAGGATTATGCACATAAGCGAGATCAAAGTGCTTGGAAAGGACCCCATCCAACAGGAAAAAGGCTTTGGTCTTCAGGGGGAGTTGCAGGTCCAGCTGTTGCAAGGAAGGAGTGGTGCAGCAGATGATCTCCGAGTTAGAGCGATGCTGGCATTCCTACAGGGAGACAGTTTCCCACCGTCAGAGGACCCAGGCAGCATCGACAAGATTCGGCTATCGCGTGACTTCAGAATCCACCCAAACCACATTGATTGTCAAAAACGGTCTCCATTTAACTTCCTAACATCGAAGAACACATTTCAGGAAACATGATAGGTGTAAAGTGTTCCAAACAACACAACTGTTTTTTTTTTTGGAACCCAGAGCGTGCCCGGCAGAAGCTACGGTGATGTAGCTGCAGCTGGCCTTCCTTCCATCACGTAACTGCTTAGGACAAGGCGGACTGCTGGGGGAACCGCCTCTGCATTTTGTAAAGCAGCTATGGGTGAACAAGGGCTGGACTTTGAGAACTTAGAAGTCCTTGGTTCCGATCTCACTTTTAGGTTATGAGAAGTGGGGTGAAGGCATCACTCAGAAACTGTTTCCCCACTTAGGAACTATGACTGAGGTTTTTTTTTTTTTTTTTTTTTTTTTTTTTTTTTTTCACAGCGTGGGAAGCTTCACGGTAAAGGGCTTTGTACACTGCCTGGTTCCACGTGGTTAACATCACAGCTGACCATGTTCATGGACCCTCATTAGTGTGTTAACTGGTAAAACACTCTACAACGTTAGTCTCCTGTGATGTTCCTGCTACTCCTACAGGGAGGTGGCATGCTGTGCCATTTTTAGGTAAAGACCCTGAGCTCAGGAAAACATACTTCATTCAGTCTGGTCACACATCTGAGGGGTGGAGTGCCAGCAACCAAGGCCATTGGCATCAGCGGCCCCTATCATCGCCACCGAGCCTTGCGTCTTTCTCACCCCGTAGCCTCTCTAAATAATTCTGTCCGCGTTACAATGGCTCTGTTGCTATTATTTTATATCCTTTCATCTCTCATTTCCAATCCTCCTGTTTGAAATTCTGATTTATGGAACTTTGGAAAGTGTAGTTTCCTCCTGATTGTACTTAGACGAAAGCCAGTCGCACAAAGTGGTGTATTTAAAGTCAAAGGGTTGCGTTTCTCCCCCCAAGGAAAAGACAAACAGGCAACAACATCCCTTAGATTTCCTTTTCTTTGACAAGTAGAGTTGGAGATAAAACAATTGCTTATGCCCACAATAGCAAAAGACCTCAGGATATACATAAAAAGCACAGAATTTGCTGTGTGATGTTTTCTCCTTAATAATTTAAAAACTTACTCAGTATTTAAAAATCTATGTTGGAATCAGATAAGACGGAGAGATAAAAATGAATAAAATAGATTGCACTATCTAATTTTATATAAAATAAAATGCCATAGTTCTAAGAGCTATTTATTCCTATCATCTTGTAAAATGGAAATGAAATAGTTCACTGCTACCATATTAATTCTCTGTATAATAACAAGAACCTAAAAAAAAAACACAGATTAATCTGCAGGGCTCTGGTACACAGCATGCATTAACAAATTAATCTACGTTTTTGTTACATTAATTATTTCTATATTTTAATGCTGTGAGTTTTCTGGAGTTAGAAATTATTCTGGCTAGATATAGATCTACATCAGACATCACCATTAAGTTTTTATTTGCTAAATAATAAATGAGTTCAATTCATCATAGCCAACTTTATACTCTATAAGCCACAGGGAACTGAGAAGGAGCATATACCTCTCCATAAGGCAGTGTTTAGAAATGACCATAAAGGAAGGGATAATGAAAGAGCAAACAGTAGAAGATCCTTTAGATAGCTCACTACGATCCAGTACTAACATGCAGAGCGATTGTACGCTGTGTTTCTGACTCAAACAATAGCAGTTTGTATTATTTCCACATATAAGACAGATAAGACTTGTATGTCTGAGTCTTCTTGGTGGTACGCCTCTCTTATATCACCTGGAGGGCTTCAAGCAAACATTTAATTATAAATAAATGGCCGAAGTTGAGAATTGTTCTGTAGACCATCTTTGGGTAAAGAGATGAAAGCAATCTCCCCCATTATTTTAATAATGGAGGCTTGCTCTTCAGTAAATGAATCATTTATCAGAGCCAACTTTGAAAAGTCACATGCCAACACCAAAGGGGGTAACTGTTATTTTTATTTGGTTAAAGTAAAATTGTATCTTGGTTGTGGAGAACAGACGTCTCCTAAATTAATATCAGTGGTCTTCTAATGTTGTTTGTGGCCATGTACGGGGATCGGCTTCCAGGTCCTTCACTTCATGCCGTGACTCCCTGGAGTACCATCTCTCGGAAATATGATAAGAATCTAATAACGCGCGTTAGAGGTGATGCAGTGTGGGGTGATTGAGAGGGTCAAGGGAAATCTCGTTTGGGATGACCTTATTGTTTGGTGACTTAGCTTGCCATTTTTAGTCCCCAATTGCTTTTCGTAATTAAGGAACAGAGTAGCTTTAGCCTTTAAGAAATATTGGATGGGGAAATTTCAAAGAAAGTGCTATAATTCAATCTATCACTTGCCTAATTGAGAGTGTATGCGAGAGACTGCACTTGGAGCCTTTTCTCCAAGTAGAGTGCATACGTCCAGCGAGAGTGTGACATTTCATCGCAGAAAAACTGCAACAAAATCTAGACCTTTCTGAGGTCTATATTAAAGCTACGGCTGTTTCTTTTTGTTTGCTTGTTTGTCTTTTCGAAACAATTTGGCCCTAGTCTGGTCTTGAACTTGCTGTATGGCTGAGGCCAACCTTAGGCTTCTGGTCCGCCTGCATCCATCTTCAGGATGTTGTGATTACAGACACACAGAGACCATGGCAGGCCTCATGTGACCTACTGAAATGGACCCATCACCTTTAATTAAATTATGGTTGGGTTTGCAAATAAAAAAGGAGATGTAGAGAAGTGAAAAATACCACCGACAACTAGGATTAATATATTCTAATGCTTTTTTGTTACTTGATAAAAATACTTTATTAGCAGCATTTTGTGTGTGCCAATAGAGACAAAGGCAGTGGGATGGAGATGCAAGGAAATAGGTTTTAAATTCAGAGCCGGAAACGCAGAGTGGTGGGGCAGATGTTGTAATTTTATTTATCTGTTTTTTATCAAGAGGTGTATAATAATTTAAAATTTCCTAACGTCAGTAGTCTAAATCATATATATATATATATATGTTACAAGAAATACATCTATCTGTAATATATGTGTACCTGTAATGCTTTTCTATAAATAAATCTATTTATGATATGAACTTTTCATTTTGCTTATTGGCATCATGTAGTATGTATTTAAAGAAAATAAAAACACATTAGCATGACTAAAGCATAGTTTTTGCACTTCTCACTCTTAAAAATGTCCATCTCACATCTTTCACTTGAAAAACGTATCAAAAAGCTGTGTTAGGTTTCCACAGCTGGGAGGAAGCTCCATGAACCAAAACCAACTTGAGGAGAGGCTTGTTTCCTCTTACAACCCTCGGATCACACTCCGTGTGCGGGCCGTCAGGACAGGAACTCAAGGAGGGAGTATGGGAGCAGGAACTGAAGGAAAGACGGCATGGAAGAATTCTGCACACGGACTTGTTCTCCCTCTGTAGGTGGTCCTATCTTTCCCAGGACCATCTTTAGAGGGTGGGTACCACTCATACTGGGCTGGCCCCTCCAGCATCAATTGAGTAGTCAAGACAATGCTTCCCCCAGACTAGCCTGCAGGGCAATCTGATGGAGGAGGTCTCTCAACTGTGGTTCCCGCTTCGCAGATGAACCCGGCTTGTGACAAGCTTGTGTTTGTACCAACAATTTCGAAAGCTACAGCCTCAAACTGAAAATCTTCATTGCTACATAAATGGGTTTGTGCGCATGCGCGTGTGCGTTCATATATGTGTGTGTATGTGTGTTCATGTGCAAATGTGTATGTATGAATGTGATTGCAATGTCAGCTCAAGATTCTATTGTTGAATAAAAAGCGCCATTTGACCTCTGATGCAAAGATTCCTAGTGAATATTAAAGGCAAAGCCTGTGCACTGGCAGCCTGGTGGTGGAGGCACGGCTCCGAGCAGCCCCTCCAAGGACTTACCACGGTGTAGTTCATTCCCACTTCACGCACATTTATGACTAGCTTCGGGATGCTGACTGAGTTCAGGTTTTTTCCAATCCCTGTTATTGTGCTTCCACCACTGGCAAAAAAGAAGAGAAAACAGGAATATTCAGCGGTTCTCCACCAAGTCTTCAGAGGTTTACACTCAATGACAATGAGTAATAAGGTTTGACGCACAATGGTAAAGTTAGAGGGCTAGCCAGAGTTGAACGGGAGCTCGGGGTAACACTTCTCTGGAAGTGTGAGAGCATTTTAAAGAAAATTGTGTAAGCTGTAGAAATGTCTGCATTTTTCCTGACTAAATGTGGAAAAGAAAGTGGGTTTTACACTCTGAAAAGTACAAAGGAAAACGTCCGCGATCATTGTTGTGAGACGGTAGAATGAGCAGAAACGAGAGAGAGAGAGGCTGAACTCAGTCCAACAAGGCACTGGCTGTGTAGAATCTGGTAGAGGGGAAAGGTGTGTGTAAAGGAATCCCAAGGTGTGGGGAGAGGCACGCGAGAGGTGGCTCTGCTGTCAGGAACTGTGCTCCGCCGAGAGCAGACACAGACACACACACACACGCTCTATATGAAACAGGTGTGTATGCACTATGGCACTGGGTCGAACCATTCTTGTCTAAAGCAAAACTGGATTGGAAGACTCTTTCTTGGCATGAGGTGCCATCGATAAAGTCAAGCTGTCCCTGAATCCCAAATGTAATTTCCCACTGAATCGGAAAGGTGCCTTCAAAAGAAACACCACTGCATTTAAGTGAGGGATGAAAGCGGGAGGCTGCTTGGTTGTTTCCGCAGCCAAATCACCCGTCTGTTCTCGCTCTTCTTCTCCCCATCGGCAGCTTTCACTTACCTAATGAAAGATTTGGTCGGGTAGATTTCAGAGACCACGGGGTCCTCCCGGTAACTGAAGCTGCTTGTCTCTCGGTTAGCTAAATCAATTTTCAATTTCACGGGAAACTCGGCGGAGATGGTTTGGGCTGGGGTGTAGCACTCAAGAATACTATCTGATACACTGAACAGAATCAAACAAACAAAAGAACAGAAAGGAGGGAAGGAAGAAAAAGCAGACATTAGTTAATAGTGATATACATAATCCGAAATTATATCTGTAAGTCAGAAAACATAACCCTGTGGAGTTTCCTGAGGTGGTCTAGGAGACTAGCTCTTCCTAGTGTAGGCTGTTTACATTCAACTGGATCCCACACTCAGCCTTGTTGAAAGGCCATCCGTGACTTCAAAACAATTGGCGGTTCAGGCAACCTTCAAAGTACATTTGGTACTGGAACAATCTTAGCTGCTTCAACTCTAAGAAGGAGAAACATAACCACCTTCCAAATCTAACCTCACCCATTTCTTCCCGCCACATGTCTTCTTTAGCCTTGAATCTTGATAGAAATGCTTATTTTGATGTCATGCCAATAACCAGAGCCTCAAGCTCACTCTGTAGCTGGGATAAGACTCAGTGCAGCGAAAGAGTGGATAGCAAGACAAAACTCAGAAGGGAGATAAAGCAATAAAAAGGAAGGGTAGAAAAACCAGCAAAGGGGGCGGATGGCTGTGGGAAGCAGGGAACAGTCAGCAGGAGAGGAAGTCCTAAACAAACATCTTTACTATGCTTTGTTTCCACAGATAAGAGGGCTTGGCGTGATGCGTCAGGTACAGACATTAGTACGACAAAAAAAGCCCCAATACCTTTTCAAAGTACATGTTTTCCCACCAATCGAAATGTGTCTAGAATTCCCGCTGTTTAGATACTTTCCAGTTAACGTGAGCAAAGTCCCTCCAGCCTTAGGACCAAAACTTGGAGAGATGCTTGTTATTACAGGATCCTGAGTAGGGAGCAAAACAAAAAGGTTAACTGGTAAATTCTATCATGTAAGTAGATGAAATAAAGATCAAACGTCCTCGGTCATGAACAAAGTAAGGCCTGGACTTACTACATAGGAAAATGTGCTGTATTGTGTTGCCCCTCGACTGTTGGAGATGATTACAGACACATTGAAGTGCTCAGTCATCACAGGACCAACTGTGCACTTCAACCTAAAAAAAAAAAAGCAAGACTTAATATGTTTCAAATGCACATGCATTTTCTGATTTTCTGGTCTGGCTGCTGGTTGTGATTGTGAGCTCATGACCGCAAACGGCAAGCTCGGCTTCATGGACTCATTAGGTCAAAATTCACATAATTCTATTTTTTTGAGTGATCACGCCAAACTTTGTATAAACCGTAATAGGAAACTTCAGACCTCACCATGGCAGACTTCACCAGCTAAGAAGTGCACGATAATCTAAGATTGTAAAACTCCATGGTTGGCACATGTAAGATAATGATTGCTATCTCAACAGCATATGAAGCAATGTGCCATCGATGAACAAGCCAACTCTTCATCAACTTATGCCAGCAGCTATATTTCTGTGACTGGAGTTGTGTGTGACAAGTCTATTTAAATCACTGAGAGGAACAAAACTATGGCAGTTTTCCCATAGAATTATTAATATTACTGTGCCATGTTGGAAGCATAAGTATTCACGTGGAAGCCAGAGGTCAACCTTGGGTGTTATATCTCAGAGGCCACCTATTGGTTTTGAGATGGGCTCTCTCACAGGGACTGGGAGAACCTCAATTAGGCTAGACTGGCTGGCCAGCAAGCCTCAGAGATCTTCCTGTCTCTGCCTCCCTGGTGCTGGATTGCCAGTGAGCACCATCATGCCCAGTCTTTTATTGGGCACTGTGTATTGAATTTGGGTCCTTGTACTTGCCTGACAAGCACTTTGGCAACTGCAACATCTCCTTAGAAGCCAACAGAGCCAATTCTTCATCAGCAATCTTATATAGTTTAATATATAATACCTATAATATAAAGCTGAATATAATTTGTTTCACTAAGTAACTCCTAAAAAAGAATGCATTGTGTTTCTTCTTTATAGATCTTAATTCATCTTGCAATAATGAGTTTTTGAGAACAAGGGATGTTTCTAGGCTGAATTTGCTTTTGTCTTCGGGCTAGCAAGCTCGACATTAATTGGTTTTAGTTTCATTAAAATGCATATGTTAAGGTCTTTCATGACACTGGAGTGAAATCTATTAGATACTCTCTTGAACAGGTTCAACCAAAAAGATTCAACTGCTAAAACTTCAGTTGTTGCTACTACAATGTAACAAGTAATTCCCGCATTACCCACTCACTGTAGAATTCAGAGACCGGAGTGGGGATAGGTAGGATAGACAGAGTAGAACAAACACAGGCCTTGATCAGAGGGCTGAACTTGCCAGTCTGTCGGCTCTGATCCCTTAGTTTGGCTAGGCTGCATCCCAGCTTTCTGTGCTTTATGTAAGAACGGAACTGACATCTCTCAGTGTTTGGGGAGATGCCCAGATGACAGAGTGCCAACGACTATTACCTGAATATAAATTTAAGTTCACCAAGAAAGCATCTCAAAAGTGTGATGGATGGCATCACCCCTGCTGGGAGGACCAGCAGGTGGGTCTTGATAAGAGAACGGGCGCCAATGTTTACTGATGTCCACAGGAGGCTTTGGGAACAGTGTTTGGAGTCTGAAGAGGAAGGGCCACTATTTCAAGGGACACAGATAGTTTCTGCAGAAACTATTTTAGTAGTTTCAAAGCTCCTGGAAGCCCGGCTAGTAAGACATTTCGGTAGGTAGGGTCACAAGCCTCGCGACCTGACCTTACCATACAACCCTAGCCCTGGGAACTACAATAGAAGGAGGTGACCAAACTCCTGGAGCGGTCTCCTGACTTCCACACGCGATGCTCCGTGTGCGACAGTAGGCACAGATTTTTGTCACCACACAAAACCAGTGAAAATACCAGTATTAAACTCCAACTGTGCATAAAAATTAAATCAAGCAAACAAGTCAAAAAACAACCAGTGGATTCACAGAGTGAATCCATCTTTTCTTTACTGAGGCCACGTCACCTTTTTCTTTCTCCGAGTCTCTCCAATGCAGAGACCGGTCAAGACCCTTATTAATTCATGATGAACATGTTGAGCATTTTTTCTTTTTTAGAAGCTGTAATTAAAAGCCCACGCCTGTCTTCCAAGCCCGGCCCGGCACAGCCCCTGCGTTCCTTACGTGTTTGTTGTGCTGTCACTTAGGGCCAAGGTACAGCTCTCATTGCCAAGCAGAACTTTGGTTTTCTTTAAATCAAATTTATTATTCTTCTTGAATCCAAAGTCCCAGCCACATATGGTCACCATCGTTCCTCCTTCAAGGGGCGCGCTAGTGGGGAAAACCTACAAGGAAAATACAGCATAATGTGATTTTTTTTTTTATATTGTGGAAGCCAACAAAACTATGTATTATATTTTAATAATTATTTTATTTTGAGAAATTTATGTGCATATGTTTCTGTGTGTGGGTTTGTGCCTGTGAGCACACTGACTATGAAGGTCAGAAGAGGACATTTGATCGCCTAGTCCAGGAATTACAGCTGGCTGGGAGTCACCAAACATGGGTGCTGGGAAGCAAGCTCCGGTCCTCTGGTTAGGCATCTCTCCAGCTCCCTGGATCTGCTTTATACGTGCCCATTTGTATTTCTTATATAAGATTTTCAGTAGCTTTTAAATGTGCATTTGATACATAACATATACAAAATTATGTAATATTTAATAGAAACGACACATTTCCATTGGGGGAAAAAAATCAAAACTAAGAGATCCACAAATCAGAATTGTAGTAATCTTTCTAATTCTCTTTGACATTATTTCACCTCATTTGAAAGATATTTTTCCTCGTATGCGATGTTCAGTGAATAAGAGGCTCATCTTTGGTGTGTTAAAAGTGAATTCTGGAGACACTGAAAAGATGGTGGTAGCTATGATAAACCAGAACATGAGGCCTCTATGTCGTCTGGAAGACAACAGTTCCCGGACTAAAACAATTTAGGCAAACACACTTCCAAGTTAAAAATAAGCTTCTCGTGGGGAGCTGTGTGACAATTGAGAAAGGAAATGCTCTTTTGGGGGGGAACACATTGTAAATTGTGCTGTAAAGTACAATGGTGGGAAAAATGAAGTGTGAAGATGGAGAGCCTGCGACCCCGCCTAGGCCTGCACCAAAGCCTGTCCGGCACCAGCTTACAGTTAGGAAGAACATACGGAAGAACTCAAATTTGCAAACATTCGCATCCTCCCTCAGTAAATAATTACAAACCAATGTCTTAACTCACTCTTGTTACAAAACCCTCCTGAAGTCTTAGCTTAATGCTTTTATGATCGCCATTTTTTTTTGCCATAAAAATCCATTACAGAGCTGTGTCTTTCTTGAAAATTCACCTCATCTCTGTCTAACCCAATGAGAACTGCTGGGGGAAAAATCTGTTTATTATGATATTAGATATCCAGGAGAAGAGAAACATTGGCGCCCAGGACCTTCTTCAGGTCAAGACCGCCACACGGCTGCTGCTCCTCCTAACGAGAAGGTTTTCCCCATCCAACACAGTAGCTCAAGCTGCTGTAGGCCTGCTCCTTCTGCCTCCAGCCCTTGCCCTGCTCCACGTCCCAACTGAAGCCGGTCACTCAGCACACACCATCGCTCCCTACGAAGAGCCAGAGACTTGGCCATCACTGAGAAAAGGCACAGAGTTGTTCAGCAGCTGCACTGTCTAGAGACCACAGTGACAAGAAGTCCCGTCCGCGAGGACGGCTCTGTGTTAGCATCCGCTGAGCCGAACACGGTCCCAGCGGCTTATGGAGGAACTGCCGCTCTTCCAGGGGAAAAGGAAGGAAGTTGTCGTAGACCACACACCCTTGCACAGCCCCAACAATGGGCTGGCAAACTCTGAGTTATCCTGAAGTGCAGAGAAACTCTCCGGGCAGGAAAGGAGTGTCCTGCAGAGAGCCCCAGAAGCCAGAACTCCCACCTGTCTGGCTATCACAGGTAAAAGATCCCATCACTGCTGAGAGCATTCCAACAAGACTTTCGGATTGTTAGTGCAGTCCACTAAGGTAAAATATGAGAAAGCATTAAAAAAAAAAATGGGGATTAAGTTTTACTACTGAAGCTACTTTCTGGTTTAGCAGGAAAAACAAAGCCACAGATATGCCAATGGCAACACACTGCTGCCTGGTCTGCTGTTGCTCTGTATCTGTGACTCTGATCATTGCTTAGTTCTGTTGTGTCTCAGAGATCATCTTCAGTCCTATAAGGCATGGCAACCCCCTTCCCCACCCAATACCCTCAGGATGTATTGGGAAAAGGCCCCTCATTTTCTGAACATTCCTCCTTGCTCTCAAAGATCAGATGGCACATCTGAAACAATGGATTGGGGCTATAATCCTGAGATCACTCATATCTAAGAGTACGGAGACTCTCAGCCATTGAACACCGTGTACCTTGAGACGCAGGTTGATGTGTATGTATCAGAATGTGAAACTCTATACATCAGCTGGATTTGCGCATATAGAGTTGAGGGCAGCAAAGCAAAGGGACAATCTGTCTTGTTTTCCGCAGCAAGAACACCAAATGTCACGGTCTAGTACAGCATGAAATCTTTCTAACAGCGATGGGTGGGGGTGGGGTGGGCTGGGCTGGGGGGATTTATAGACTCAGCTGTGCTGCTTTCCTCTTACTCTACGGCCCAGGCCTCATCAGCGTGTGCATGATACTCTGCAAGCTTCTACGTTTACTTTGCTTTTACTTTTAAGTTTTGTTTTGGGGGTTGGGTTGCAAGGGCAGAGGGCAGAAACAAGGGGACAGGGAGAGGACTGGGATCAGGGTGAATAATGTGAAATCCACAAAGAATCGATAAACAGTTTTAAAAAAAATCAACTGTAGAGCGCTGGACTTCCGAAAGAGGAGGGAGGGGGAAGGCTTGTATGAGAGACTACATGGTTCTAGAAAGCTCTAAGCTATTTATTCTGTTTTCAGCTTTTTTTTTTAATTTTATTTATTTATTAAGGATTTCTGCCTCCTCCCCGCCACCGCCTCCCATTTCCCTCCCCCTCCCCTGATCAAGTCCCTC
>NC_022035.1:12338397-12366450 GCF_000317375.1 Microtus ochrogaster | reverse complement strand
GACCTGTGGGAAGTCCAAGGACCGCCCACCTCCATCCAGGTTTAGTAAGTTGAGCATCCAAACTGCCTAGGCTCTTTTTTTTTTTTTTTTTTTTTTTTTTTTTATACAAGCCTTTCATGGTTAGTAACAAGAAGCACAATGGTCAAGAAGAAATGTTTCTCCTGGTCAGGTTATCAGTCTGCCTTCTTAAATACTAATGCAGATAGTTTTGAAAAGCTGTTGGGACTTGACACACACACACACACACACACACACACCCCATATATACCACACAAACATACCACAGACATATGACACATATATACACATATGACACACACATCATACACAAGTGCGCGCATGCACAAAACATCACACATACCACAGACATATCACCCATATACACACATATGACATACACAGACACACACACACACACACTCAGAACAGTTGTCATAGACTGGGAAGACTTCCAGTTTCTGGCTCCTGAAACCCGCAAGGCTGTTTGGAAAAGTATTCAGTTGCATGCGAGTGTTTGAAGAAGACTGAAGGGCACAGCAAGGATTCAGCGTTGCTATTCCCCCGCTTTCAGTGCATGCTCTGGCTGGTCAAGAATTGATATTGTATCGCACCGAGCAGAAAATGGTTTTATTGAAAAGCCACTGCAAATCTCGCTCCAAACCGTAGCTAAATGGAAACAGCCAATTCACTCCAGCAGGGTTTCCACTCCGCTACTTTGTTTACTTGGAGCGAACCAGGTGACCTAGCCCTTTAACTTGAATCTTTCACAAGAGGCTTTTACTAAAGTCCAACGGGTCTACACACAGACAGAAAAAGCCAATACTGGGTCCTTGCTGAGGAAATATTTTCAAGCAAAATATACATGGGCCAAAAGGCTAAACAAAAAAAAAAAACTACCCATGATTTTCAAACCAATCCATATGAAAATAAAACAACACTTAGTTATGCAGTGCCAATGCTGCAAGGCACTGTACTTCAACAGCTGCAGCACCAAGGCTGCCATCCTTGCCAGGAACTAGGATCTTCAAGAGCAGGCTGCACTTGTCTCTTTTTGAACTATATGCCCCAGCATACGATCAGGAAGTCTTTTCAAAGTGAATTAAGAGAATGGGATGGCTTATAGACGTGCAGATGTCAGTACAGCTATTCCGAGAGTCATCACTTCTCGTTCAAGTACACTGAGACAAGATTTAAGGCACGCCCAGGTGGAAAGGGAACTAACCTCTATGTGTAAGGATCGTCAGTGTGCGTGGCTCAACTCCGGAGGAGCCCCCACGTATGCCACGGACCTAAGACCTCTCTCTGTGGAGTTGGAGGCTTCTGCTTGGGCACCTGGCCTAGAGCAGGCCATGTGGAATGAGCGTGGGTGATTCAGGAGGGAACAGGATCTGAACTGGGGAGCAGTGTTGCTCACTCTCACCCGGCTGTGCATCACACATGGGCTGAAGGGAGAGCAGCCACCCTAAAGAGGACCTCGGGAGCACTCCTCAGATGCAGAGTGAGGTGATGTCCCAACTCCACCTTCGGGACAAAGCTAAGATGAGAGGGCTGGTGACCCCTCACTTTAATGAATAAATTGATTTTTGCATTAATTTTTTTTTTGGTTTTTTGTTTTTTTTTGAATTTGTGTTTACCAAAAAAAAAATCTTCATGAGAGCTGACGGATGTTCCTACCTTATAAATTGCAGGCAGACAGACCTCTTGAGTCCAGGTGCCGCTGGGGCATTCATCAGAACGCACACATTGATCGTGGCACCAGCCACACTGAACAAAGGATGGGGCAGAGAGACACTGACTGCAAGATTGGAAATGTCCACAGCCCAGGCCATTCAGTGGGATCTTGGAGATCTGCAAAGAAGAAGGACAGAAGGAGTTTCTAGAAGGGTTTCGGTTTGCTTAAGTGAGAACTGAATGTGTAAAAGTTTTATATAAATATCCACCTCAGTGCTGGAGAGATGGTTCAGTGGTTAAGAGCTCTGGTTGCTCTTTCGGAGGACCCTGGTTCAATTCCCAGCACCCACATGGCAGCTCACGGCTGTCCAACTCCAGTTCCAGGGAAGGACACCCTCACGCAGAAAAGAACAACAACAACAAAAAAAAAAGCCGGGCGATGGTGGCACACGCCTTTAACCTCAGTACTCAGGAGGTAGAGGTAGGCAGATCTCTGTGAGATCAAGGCCAGCCTGGTTTACAGAGCAAGTTACAAGACAGGCTCCAAAGTTACAAAGAAACCCCATCTTGAAAAAAAAAAAAAACCAACAAAAAACCCCTCCAAAACAAAAAACACACAAAGAAGGAGAATGGCAAAAATATCACCTGATAGCATCTAATTAGGATAGCATCTAAGTAAAAACCCCACAACAATGGTTTTAAGTGATCTAAAAATTCAAACTCCTCCTTTTACTATTGGCACATACACGATAAAAGATTAACGCTGTTTGCTGGATATGCTGTGCACCTGAGATACTTGCTGCTTGGAAGGCTGAGACAGGGCTGTGAGTTCCAGGATGCTGACAGCGTAGCCTGAACTAACTCACTAACAACCCAAGCACAACTTCAAGAAACATCATTACTGTCTAGTCCATGAGCACTGTCCTATGTCCTATAACGCTAAAAATTCTACAACGTTTAGAGATGAGGCTCTGTTTAAGATGATTTTAAAATAACGAGAGACCAATTGAAGCTGCAGGGGAAGCATTTGAAACCCTGGAAAGTTCTACGTAGGGTCACATACCATTCTGGTATCAAGGCGCACATCTCTCTCTTAGAAGACAGGGATTTCTGGCTGGAGTTAAATTCCTGTGTGTGTCGCCAGAATTTATCTGCCTGCTCTGGGGTTCTGAGTTAGGACTGTAATTTGCATTCTGCGAGGTTGTTTTTTTCATTAATAAACAGTATTGAAAAAGAGCACAATCTAAAGAAGATGCCCTCAGGCCTCACCTCCCTTGGACAACAGATAACTCTACTTCAGGCAGTCTCTGGAAGACTCAAGAAAGAACTAGACGGGAGGAGATATGAATCTAAGACTCAGAGAGAGGTTATTAAAACAACAGCACACAGTATCTATTTAAAAAGAACCAAAGCCACGAAAATTCCAATGGAAACAGGCCTTACCTTCTTCCCTGTGACAACCAGTGTGTAGCCGTTTTGGTCTGATGGCTGTACAACAATAACTTCTGGAGACACAGGCTGGGAATCCAGGAGGAAGTTCACATGAGGGGTGGAAGGTATGGTTCGAGAAAGCACAACCTGAGGAAGAAAAGAAAGCACACTCTTTCCAAGGGACTGGCTTTAAACATAGAACAGCTAAGTACATTCGTGTTTCAACTAAAGACCCGCGGTTCCCCGTTAGAAATCAATACCACGTCTTTTCACCACCTGCCTTGAAGCCAATTCTTCTGAACCCTCATGTTTTGCCCATGGTCTCAGCAATTTCTAGAAAAAGATCTTGAGAACGACCAGCCGGCACATTCAAATCAATCCTTACGAGTGTGCGGGCAGCTGGAAGAGACGAAACTCTCCCCAGAAGGAAGCCACCACATAGGCTACATCGCCACTGGATTATTCTCTAATCTGTCCTTTCAACCTTCCCCATGGGGCAGTTTCTTTTGACATCATGCTAAGAACAGAAGACAGGGAGTCCGGAAACTCGGGGTTGATTCCAGCTTTGCTGCTCGTAAGCTGTGTTTATCGATCTTATGAGGTCAGAATAGACCCCGGCTATTGGAATTCAAGTTTGTTTTTTAATAACACTGTCTCATGATATGATATTACTTCTGTTACAAATAAAGTTCTACATTTTGTCCTGTCTGTAAAAATAAGGCCTGGTGGCTTTAACAATGTCTGAACGATGTGTACAGAAAAAAAACGGTGTTAGGAATAATTTAGGAATATTCCCCAGCGATTCGATTTCCCTCCTTCCTGCTTCCAGACCCCAGTGATAACGGAAGTGCTGAGACAGATCGGCAGCGGATATAGTATCAGGACGGCTCTTCGATGAGCGCAGCACTTAGGATGGCTTGCGCATGCTCAGAGAGACTCTTGTCGTCTACGTGGTCAATGTGCGTGCAGGGGGCGTGGGAGAGGAGGCTGGTGCGAACTGGGCTTTACTCTACGATGACACTGCCCTACGTTTCCAAGAAACTTTTACAAGCTGCATTTTCAAAGTGTACTGGTTTGTCATATGAAATCCTAGGACAGCTATGGGCACCCCGAAGTTAGAATGAAAAGCCAACCAACCAACCAACCAACCAAACAAACAAACAAAAATACTCCCTCAACCATAATTTTTCATTCAAAAAACAGAAGTGCGATTAGAGTAGTGATTATGGCCTTGGCACTCAAAAACATACAAAATACACTTATTTTGAAGAAAAACGGCCATTTTTTTTTTCCTCCTTTAACACAATGAAAAGGCCAAGTAGCCTGAAACAATGTGGGATGATTTCCAAGTGTTTAATTTGTTCTCATGGGGTGAACTGTTACTAGCAAAGCCAACCAGATGCACATTGAGCCATAAAAATTTAACATCGTGACATTTCTGTTCTACTCCAAACACTCAACACATTGAAAACACCTCCATTAAACTGGGCAGTTATATTTGCACAGAAATTTAATGATGACTCAAAGGTCGTGTGGTCATGACCTCAAAGGTCATGAGGTCAGGATGGAAATTACTGTTATTTCCTACATTTAGGGCTCAATAGACATTTGTGACTCTGTGGGCAAAGCAAAGAGGAGTTTAACGTCAGTCCCTTATCTGCACCCCTGGGCTGCTCACCTATAGATGCTGAGGATCTCAACCCTCTAGACCATGTCACCCGAATTTCAGCTCTTCAATTTTGCAATTTTAAACCCCTTGGGTGCTTAGCTTCTCCCATTCTCTGTAGTTCTTTCTTTTTTTTAATCTGCTTTTAACATGCACAAGTCCAAAACCAACACAAACATCAGCTTGTTAACACTCGGTCTTCTGTGATTTTCACTTCCTTGATGACTATGGATCAACTCTTGGCTATTTGCATTTTTCACCCCCCCTTCCCAGTTTCCTCTGTGCTCCTCAGATCCTACTACACAACCACAAGGATCATCTCCCGGAACACTTTCTAAAGGATGTCTTGCATTTTCTTCATAGTGCTGTCACGTGGTATGTCAGGACTGAAGTTGCAGAGCCGTATGGTAATTCTATATATAACCTTGCTCTGTTTAGAATTTCTTGTGTCTATAATAAGCAATCCCTTCTTAATTCCTAGATGATTATCTCGACTTTATCACATATCTGATTATATGCAACTTCCCTTTCTTTTCATAGAAGAGCTCTGCTCTTTGCATCCCTGGGCTTTGGGTTGATGGATTTGTTGTTGCCTTCTCTGATTTTTCAGCTGGAGACACCTAACACATGACACTGTCATCGTAGGTAACCATGTCAGACACGATGCTAAGTGCTTCTTAAGAGACCAGAGTGGCCTTTCACAATCATTCTGGATGATAAGGTACTGTTTTTGTGCTTTCAATAAAATCCAAGGGAGAATTTAGCTAGAATGTGCAAGAGTCAGGCTTCCCAGAGGCTTTACCTAATGCCAGAATCCGTGTGCTTGAGCCCTCCTTAAAAACCCAACTGTTTGGTTCTAGGAGTCCAGGAGTGGAGGACCAATCTGAAGCTTTGAGTGAGAACTCCCAAAGAGCACTGGGGAGTTGAAGCTAGAACAGTCTTTGCAGTGTGTGCTTGCCCGTTGTTCCTTGTTTCTGGAACCTTGGCTGCACGAGTCAAGCGTGCCTAAGAAGGTCTCTCTGTTTTGAGTAGCACTGACAGCTCACATGACACCGAACTAGCCTAGCCAGCCAAGTTCATGGACTAGCATGGGTGCTGTCTGCTACAAAGATTGGGCAGCAGGAGAAGGCAGGAAGGCCACGAGAAGAAGGGGTGAATCTTCGCCTTTGCAGTGATGAGCAGAGACCTTATCACACATACAAATACCTTTTCAGTTCCTCATTAGCCTTTTCTCTGCAGGAACACCCACTGTATGGAAATGCCAAGAATGCTTTTTCTATCATTAATCCCTCCCTTTCTCTCATTGCCAGAATCCTAAATAATTGAGTAACCACTAAAATCCTCAAAACACCCCTGGAGCAATGCTTGCAAGAATTAGGAGTTGCTTTTTGTTGTCATGGAGATATTTCTAGGGACAGATCAGAATTTGGCATGTAAGTTTAATTCTTATGATAAATCACTTGGCAATCTGAGAACAATTAGTATGAAATAGAAGACTGGCAATTATCTTTTGAATTTCTACTGTGTCCATGACTAATGCTTAGCATTTAGACCACAAAACCTTTTTCTTTAATGATCCTGAAAATATAGCTCTAATGCATTGTTTGGGGGGGGGGGCGAGGGCAGAATTCGAATTACTTGCTCCTTGCAGTTATTAGTTATTAGACCACATAAACTTTCTCAATAAAATATCTGAGAGAGGATGTAAGAAAATACTAAATGAACAAATAAATAAAACAGTATGGTTTCACCCTGAAAATTTGTAAATGTGAATAAAATAATTTTATGGGAGATACTATAATTCATAAAAACAGAATTTCTATACATAGATTTATTTTCAATTAGATAACTTTACAATTTAATTTTGTTCAAAAACAGATGAACACAATTTAATACAAAATTGATCTATGTGGCTATTTACTTCCTCAAATGTTCCTGCTGCTCTTTTTTAAAGTAGACAATTCAGAAGTTTCATGTGAGAAAGAAAAGAGGAGGAGGAGGAGAAAGAGGAGGAAGAAGAGGGAGTGTGGTGGTTGTAGGATCAGTAGGAATTTCAGTGGTCCCTCAAGTGTCTCCAAGAATACAAAAGGGTAGGACATGCTCTCAATGCCCAGCAACCCTGATCAAATGCCTTCTTTGGCTGTCTGAAGACACACAGGGGCCTTCCAGGTCCTTCAAGGAACCCACCCTCACCCGGGCTGTTCTGATCTAACCACTCTACCTCCTCTGTCTGACACTTTTCCTCATGTGATCCGCCACAGATGTCTGGGGAGCGCACTGCATCCCGCCGTGGCCGTTTCTCCAGTGAGAATTCATCCCTCTTCCTTCCATCCCTGAAGCTTCCAGCCTGCCTTAGAAAGGCGTGGCTTTTAGAGCCTATGCAAATATTTGCAATCATTACTGCAGTCAACTTTGAAATACTTTCAGTAGCTCAAAAAGCACCAATATCCCTTAACAATCATTGTCCAACCTCTCCAGCCTCTGATAATTACTATTCTACTCTTTCTAATTTTTCCTATTCTAGACAAAGCATATAAATGGAATCTGATATTATCTGGCCTTTGTGTTGGCATTTTCCACTTAGTATATGTTTTTAAGGTTGTATATGCTCATCATTGCTCCTTCTATTGTCAAACAGTATTCTGCTCTTTACTTAGACCACATTCTATGTATCACTCGATGAGCATTTGGGTGGCTCCTACGCTTTGCCTCTGAATAATGCTACTAGGGATAGATGTGAGCTTCCTATGTGAACATATACTTTCATTTCTCCTGTGTGCTGCATCTAGGATAAGGATTTTTAAAATTTATTTTTTTACTTTTATTTTATTTTTTTAATTTTTTCGAGATAGGGTTTCTCCGTAGCTTTTTGGTGCCTGTCCTGGAACTAGCTCTTGTAGACCAGGCTGGCCTCGAACTCACAGAGATCCGCCTGCCTCTGCCTCCCGAGTGCTGGGATTAAAGGCGTGCGCCACCGCCGCCCGGCTCTAGGATCAGGATTTGTAAAACCTTCTGGTAGCCCCATTTTGAACTTTTCAGAAGAACTGCTAAGCTTCTTCCCGTACTGTCTGTACTACTCCACGTTCCCACATGTTAGTGCTACCACGGGCATTTCCTTTCCTCTTTTCTTCTACACTTTTATGAGACAGGGTCTCTCTACAAAGCCATGGCTGTCCTGGTCCTCACTATGTAGATCAGGCTGGTCTTAAATTCACAGAGAACTACCGGCCTCTGCCTCCCAAATGCTTGTGTTCTGGGCTTAAAGGTATGTGCCACCGTATCTGGCCCTATTTTCCGTTTTCTTAATTATGGCCATTTTAGTGGGTGTGTAGTGGTACTTTATTGTAGTTTGGGTTTATGTTTCTATGTTTATCACCAAGTGCTTTTTTTTTCCCCAGAGGAAAGTTTTTGCCATCCCTGCTCAGCACCCAGGTTTCTTCACAGTCAGAGTGAGCCTCTATGGTGCAGGGTCCTAGAGAGACTTCACAGTCAGAGTGAGCCTCTATGGTACAGGGTCTTAGAGAGACTGGTAAGCGGCAGGATAGATGCTCCCTGGAGAAGCGGAGTGGCAGAGGCGGCACACTCCCCAGGCACCTGCGGGAGGGTGTGGGGCAGCGGAGGTGGAGGGGCAGAGGGGTTAGATCAGCATGGGTGAGGGTGGGTTCCATGAAGAACAAGGAGCCACTGCTGCTGTCATGCCTGCCTCACTGTGATGGACTGCGTCCTCAGGAGCAAAGAAACCCTTCCCCTTCACATTGCTTCTGTCAGCATTTTGTTACAGTGACGACGACGAGACAAGTCACTTAAGCAACTTCCGGGTTAGTATTGCAGACACATTGACTACAGGACAACCAGTCAGTGCACAGAGTTTATCTGCTATGCTAGTGAAAAGCAATAACCGTTCATAAACTAATGCTACACATGCTTCATATTTTATGCATCTCTCTCTTTTTTTATCCCCTACAGAATTTCATCCATGAAATAAATTTTAGTTTCTCTTTGTCATCTACAACCCAAACAAACAAAAGTTTCATATTTTCCCAGGGTTTCAAACGTTTATGATGCTTCAAATTTCCATACATGTTATAGTGAACCAAATATAAGCCTTCTAGAGCATGTATGCATTGATTTTAAGAGACTGTGCATGAACCCAGCTTAATTTTTAGTTATGGTCGTGACCTTGGAATTCTTATTTACCGTAAGTTCCTGCTTAGCACAAAGAGACTTCTGAGCTCACAACACATAATTTTTTTTTCTTTTTGAGTATAACAGAGGTTTATTTATTTGGAGATAAACTCACCAAAAAGGTAGCGATCTGCAGTCCTCTGCATGTGCTGGGAACTGAAACCCACAACACATAATTTCTTCAAAAGCAACCAACTACCGCTAATAATATTCTTTCGGGCTATATCTAGGTGAAGGCTGTGCGTTTCATTTTAAATGATGTTTTTCGTGATGCCTCTGTCTGAAAATGTTGTAAGAGATGAGTAAACTAACAATCCCTACAGAGAAATGATGTGTGAGTTTAATCTTCATTCAGAAGCATCTCCATCTCATGCTCACATTGCTGAACCTGTATGTGTCTGTATATTAGAAAATACTACTAATTCTAAACACCACGCATGCCACTGCCTTCCAATGGGAAGCCCTGATGTGGCACAGTAGAGTGGTGGCGTAGAAGCCACAAGCAATCTGACGATAGAAGGTCGGTAGATGAACTGATCTTACGGCAAGGGAGCAATTTTTTCTCAACTTCACCGATTACCGATATAATCCTTTAAGTAATGGTCATAAAGAATGATCATGACCCAAAGACATCTTTCCTCTTTTAAGTTTCTTGCTAGACCCAACTAATCCAGATACGACCAGAAGAGAAAGAAAGTGGTGGGTGTTACCAGCACTGGAGGTAACAGAACAGGGGAGGGTGCTGAAGAAAGAGCTAGCAAAGAACTTAACGGTAGCAGTGATTGTGCCCAGGCAGCGGGCACTGTTAGCAGACATGGTGCAGTCGCCGGGGAAATGCTTGTGGAGCTGAATTTGAAGCAAGTCTTGGGAAGGCCTCCGGCCCCTCCCCATCTCTGATTCACTCACTCTCCCCGGCCTGACAGTCACGCACAAATATTTTAATAGCAATGCTTTGCATTTAGAGATTAAAGGCCTTATACAAGTGCTGTTAAAAAAAAATCAAGCAGGCATTGTTTAGATGTAGATTAGATGAGGAGCTCAGAAGGGGAGACGTGGGCAATCCCTGTGATTAGTCCTGTGATCTTCATGGGAATGCATCCTTCTCCCACATGGCCCTGCACCCTGGGCTAGGTTTCCCTGCAAGGGTGCACATCCTCACTGTTTCCTTCTGCTGTCTCAAATGCTACTTGGTGTTTTTCTTCAAAGCATCCCAAGAGAGTGATCCCACAAATCAGAACCGTTTTTTGAATTCTATTATTGCCATACTTCCACTGATCTCGACTCAGATCCATGTACACGACAGCAGATTTAGGTTTAGTCGCACCTGCATGAGATAAGTTACACTCGTCTCAAAGTTAGCAACACGTCAGAAATGTCCTCTCTGCCACGCACAGACTATTGTTAGCTAAACAATATAATTCTTCCTAATCAAGTAGCCACTGTGAAATACCTGATTCACTTTGCACCCAACAGCTGGGGCCGTGGCGTGGGTTCCCAGCCCGAGCCCAACACCAACACAATAGGAAGGGCAGAAACAGCTGCAAACTCTTGGGATAAAAAAATTTGCTCAGCGGCTCTGCCATTAGGCTCGAGGGTAGGAAGGAAGTAAAATCATTTCTCTGTGTTTTTCATGTGTGGCAGCTGCCTTGGGTGGGAAAAAAAAATAGGTTGATTCTGTTTTGTAACAGAAACGCTATAGTATTTATTAAAACGGTGAGTTGCAGAAACTTAGCCTGGCCACGGATTTAGAGTTTTAGTCCAGTCAAAACACTTCACAGAACCTGGGAGGGGGTCACTCTGGCAACGCCAGCTGAAGGTCTCCTATCTTCCCTGGCCCCCTTCCCTCTTCCCTGCACTGTATCTGATGTAAACAAACTGGACCTCAGTGTGGTTGGCTGCCTGATTCAGTTAACTGTCAAATGTTTTAGGTTTATTTATATAAAAGTCGATGGAACATAAGTATCACTGAAATACATCCCCCGTGGTTCCAGAGGCCCCTTATCTGTCCGCACTATTGCTGCCAGGCAAGCCTTTAATCTCTTCAATTAAAATTGTCTTTCCTCAAAAGCAGGTTCCAGCTTTCCTTTGCTTCATGTATTTGTCCAGTAGAGAAGAATTAGTTGGTTCTTAATACATGTTTGTGACTTTACCTTTTTATCTTTGTGCCATTAATAACAGAAGATAGCTTTTTACTCCCATACACAGTAAGGGACAAGAATAAAGTATCACCTACGGCATTTTAGTTATAATGAGTATGTGATTTTATATATACATGATATATTCCTTGGATGGTATGAACTTTTTTTTATTAAAGTAAACTTACTGAAAAGTGGGGTTTCATTATAATTTTAACATGTGAGAATAGACTATAACCCTTATGATGTTTAAGAAACTACTCCTTTATGGACAAAACAGGTTATATTTAGGAATATATATATATACACACACACACATGTGTGTATTTACATAAATAAGTATGTATATACAAGGTAATTGCATGAAATAACTGACAAAATAGGGTTCATGAATTTGAAGCAGAGCAGGAGGGTGTATGGGAGGGTTCGAAGGGAAGGAAGGAAGGGAGAAATGTTGTAATTGCAAAAATAAAAAAATATCTCTCAAATCTAAAGTGACTGTAAAGAGTATTAGTGAGGACCTGGGCTGGTAAGATAATGGTCAACTTAGAAAAAAAGAAAAGCAGAAATGAAGACGAGGGGGAAGCAGGCCATCGCCACGAGCACATCCGGGATCCCCTCAGTTTCCAATTCTCCTCCAGATCCTTTGGAATAGCATAGCAATTATCAGTATGAATGAAGCATGCATTCAAACACAAGCAATGTGATCCTATTTCAAACATCACAGGTGACAGCCATATAGGGACGTTACAGTGCGTAAGTACGTGGAAGGAGTATGTGTCCCACTTTCACAGTGAAGAACAGAATGAAGGGACCAGGACTGGGGATCAGGTAGATTGCACACTAGATAGTGGGAGGGGGAGGAGAGGCCCCTTCAGCAGTGAGGGAGTAGCAGCAGGGGACACAATGTACAAACCCATCACAGGATCTTTGTCAACACGGTGACACTGCAACTTTGAAAAAGTCCCGCTATGCTCTAGAGCATCAGAGAAATGATTTGCACCTCTTAAATTGTAGCCATGACCAACATCCAGATTACTCTAAAGACACCAAGAACTTTCAAAACTTTGCTTTGTAAAATAATATGTATCCATTTGTAGATGGGTACGTCCGAGGAAAATCTCATCAACTCAGTATTTTACTAGAAACCATCCTCTGATCAGGATATTAACTACATCAGGCAACGAAAACATAAGCATCTTGCCTTATAAGACATTCTTAATAGTCACAGAAATTCCACAGATGCCATTGTCCTTCTGCATTAATTGAGAATCTGCTCACGAACTCATGGTGAAAGTACCAATAACTATTAAAGCAATAAAATACGCCTAACATGAGGGGTTGTTAATTTCTGCAAAGTGCTGTGATTCTTGTAGCTAGGAAACACTAATTCCATCAAGTCTAAATTATGAACCTTTATCGTATGGAAATAGTGCTGCTGGCCATTAGAAGCGTTTCTTAATAAAGACTGTGCTTAAACAAATTACGTATCTGATCTTCTCTGTGTGGCACTCCACCATTTTTGCAGAACGAGGAGAGATTTTGATGATAACACCCCTTCCTGAGTCCTGCCAGTGTCTCTCGGGGTGTGAATGTCTCTCCTCAGGGACACACAGGGCTCACACAATAGCGCTCCTTTGATCCACAGTTTCCCCCGAGAGAGGAAAACACTGCCTGGAAGGGCTTCATTGTTTCATTTTTACTTTCCAATCATGTGACATAAGTTATGAATGGAAAAAAAAAAGGCCATTCCAGACAAGCAAACTAAAGCAGCCACATTCGAGTTAAAAGGTTCCAAAACTTGACCAAAACATTCTACTTGCTTCATGAAAAGTAGGCCACGCTTCAGCTTCGGCCTTTTGGGTTCGTCTCTAGTGGCGACGGTGGTTTTCACTGTCTAGCTTGTTTGTCAATACCTGACAGTGAAAACAGAAACAAACGAATCACATGAAACCAGCTACTCCAAGAAAGCACCCACCTGCAGGAAGCGACCTTCCGATGTCCCGAGATTGGCAATGGTGAGGTCGCCTTTGATGAAGGTGGATATAGACGTCAAGAGCACCTGCTTGAACTGGCCCATGAATAAATCGACGCGCTGCAAAGCTGTGGTGAACTCCGTCCGATACTCGTCACTGCGCACCTCACAGCCTGATGAATTCCTCAGCAGGGTCTGGAAGAAAACACGGCTGTAAAGTTAAGGTGAATTGAGGGCAAACAAACTGGCGAGAAACCTCATTAAAGAGCTTGCTGAGCCGGGCGGTGGTGGCGCACGCCTTTAATCCCAGCACTCGGGAGGCAGAGGCAGGTGGATCTCTGTGAGTTCGAGATCAGCCTGGTCTACAAGAGCTAGTTCCAGGACAGGCTCCAAAACCACAGAGAAACCCAGAGAAACCCTGTCTCGAAAAAAAATAAATAAATAAAAAGAGCTTGCTGAGAATATCAAGGAGAGCTGGGCAAACAGACAAACAGCCCTAACCATGCACGAATGCTGTAGTGACCGAAACAGCTTCAGTTTTACTAGGTACTGTTGTGTGTACAGACTCTCAAAAATGGGAGGCAAAGAATGCTAGCTCAGTTTTACACTGTGGTTCAAAATGGGCACTCATGGAGGCAGAACCTAGATGCTGTTGAAAGAAAAACAAAACTTTAGATATTTCATTTCTGGACTTCCTAGCAGCAAGTCCGGTGAAATGAATTTCAGGTATATTAATATTAATAGTATTGATAACATATTAACCGTCAATGGTCATACTATGAAATATCTTAAAACTCAAGTATATGTTCTTGTTTTGGGGCCAGAGAAGTAGAGGGAAGCGGTGGTGATAGAGTTTATGGGGAGATAATTGCGCCTAAGACAACCGCAGCCATCAAGGTCCTGAATGCAAGCATTTTATACAATTCCTACAATCTTCCCGAGTTCAGAAATTGAGGTAATCTCTGTTTTACTCTACCTGTAAAGTAGAGATTGCTACGGAGAAATGTCCCCGCCACATAGAATTGTCGCGAAAATTAACTAGCTCACTGAGTCTCAGAGAAGAGAACCAGTCTGCGGAACTCCTGCCACCCCTGAGAGAAAGGCTGAAAAAGAGCGGACGTCAAGTACCTCAGTGAACAGTTTCCTGAGAGACAAGTACCAATCTGGTGATGTTCCAATTCAACTGGAAGGGTTCAAAAAATTCTGTTCATTGATGCAGGGCAATGACAAACAATGCCACGATCCCTGACACTACATATGCATTCAGACCCCTGTTTTTTTTCTTTGTCTGTCAAATCTAAGAATATATGTTTCCTGTGCAGGACCATTCATGCCAGGACATCCACGGCACACTACCCAAGGCTGTATTCTAGGCTCATGCCTGGACCACATACTTATCATACTGGAATTATGCGTCTCCTGTGATATCTGTTTCATTGATTCAACATTTGTATCTCCACCCACTTGTCTGAGAGATCCCAGGCTTAACATAACTCCCCGCTTCCTGACCTTATGCAATTACACACCTCCCAGAATGACTCTTCCGTCCCTTCAGATGTTTAATTCAGACATCTAAATGTCTTCAAGATTCCCCCTTTTCTTTCATCCCGCCCATGTAAACCACCTTCAATCCCCACCAGTTTCACTTTCCAGCTGCCCTACCCAGGTAATCTACCTTTTGTTTCCAGCAGTTTCATTTTCTACCTGTCCCAGTTGCCTTCTGTCTCTGTGATAAGACATTGACCAGAGGTGACTCCGGGTGGAACGGGGTTGTTTGGTTTACATGTCCAAACCACTGTCCATCATTGAGGGCAGGAACTCAAGCAGAGGCAGGAACCACAGAGAAAAGCTGCTTACTGGCTTGCTTCCTGGGTCACATTCGGTAGCTTGCTTATTCCTCCCAGGACTATCTGTACAGATGATTCCACCATTGTGGACTGGGCCTTCCCACATCAATCAACAATCAAGAAAATGCCACACAGAACTGCCTACAGGCCAATTCTGATGGGGGCATTTCCTCACTTCAGGTTTCCCTGAACCCGACTGACTCTAGTTGGCGCTGGTTTTTGTTAACAGCCTGCACCGAGACCTAGCCCTGGTCTTTCTACCTCCAGCACCACGCTCTTTGTCCTGGCCATTGTCAGGTTAGCTGGTAATACTGCAGTAGACCTTATTTCTTGTCTTGTCTTTTAACGACTCAACACCTCTTCCCTTTTCCTTTCTATGTGGAACACTGCATGCATATCCTTGCTCGTAGGAACGTCATTTTTGAACATGGCCTGCTAATTCATAACATACGGTTTCTACCCAGCTTCTGCAGGTCTGTGTTCTTTGTGTCTCAATGTGCAGATCTACTTTCAACTGTCCATGTATTCCAGACACTGTCCCGTTAATGACCCTGACTTATATGGTTTCCTTTTTCAGGGCGCTGGTTCTCAGCTCCTTCAATACTATATCGCGAGTATTAGACCGCATCATGGAAAGCAGAGAGCTAATAAATAATAGCAGAATGACTGAAGAAAAAAGGGGGAGGGGCGTGAGTGTGGAGCAGAGAGCTAGTATTTTTTTTTAAGCTATCTTTTGCAGGAATAGAGCAGTGAGCATTTCATGAGGAGCAAGGAATACTTAAGTCCTCATTGTCCTGATGACAACTGGGAACTGATAAATCTGGGCAAGATGCAGGGGGTGTAAGGGATATACTAAGAAAAATGAAGTATTCCCTAGATGAAAAGAAATGAAGTTCATTCTTAGACATCTTTATAATCAGCTACAGGTCTAAGAAAAGGATTTGAAAGCCATAAATCCCCTATTATTATAATTTATTACAATCATTTTTATTACAATTTATTACAATAATCATAACCTTCTCATTTTTTATGGTGCTTGTGACTGACCCAGGGCTTTGCACACACCAGGAAAGCAGTTACTGCCCAGTCACACCCCCTGCCCTCCAACTCACTGTTTAAAAACAACAAAAAATTCAGTTTTATTTCTGTATAATGACTGCATTCTTTAACAGTGACCACCCATCACATGGGATTGCAAAGTTCTTATATTTTTTTGCATCTGCGGTTAAAGGTCACCTAACATATTCTATTCTGTGTGCCGACAATTTCTTCATTTTAAATGGCAGTCAGTGAGCAAACTGAGAGAGTCTCAGAGATACTAAATCTATTGTATCTTATAATTAAGCGAATGCTTCCGATCTGGACACTTATTTTGATGTATTAATGAGCCGTTGCTCACTATTTAATTAGAAGCTTTTCTTCGCTAGAGTGCTATAGATTATTCTGAGGCGTAGCAGGTAACTGGGCTGTACCAGCCACTCAATAGAGACGATTCATTGATAATTGAGTTTTGTAGACATTTTGTAGAGACAGCCATAGCCAAGGGAGGCTGCTTAAAGCGGCAGTGAACAGTTTAAACTCTTAGGTCGTCTATTTGAAGAGGGACTGTTGCAGGGCCAGGTTTCTGGGGCTGCCTTATTCTTTCTCCTAGGCTCTACTTCCTCCTCTACATCTGGGACCACATCTCAAAAGATTGTGCAATTTGGAGCAAGAAACAAACAGGGGCAAGAACATTCTAGTTTCAGAATGCATGGATCCATGTCTACTTCTTTTTCATCTCTTCCCATAGCAGAAAGCTAAAGGTAGTAAGAACACTGGTTTCCAGAAAGAAGCGATGTGCCAACATTCACTGCAGGAGAGAGGTCTCTTCTTATCTCTCTTCCTGCTGAGAGCCTTGGGCAACCCAGAGATTGGGGCAGGCCTCCAGAAGTGCATGCTGTCTAAGCCTTTGCAATGGACGTTCAGTAATGAGCCTTGGTTTAAGCTCTGCATATTGCAAAACAACATGCAAAGAGACCTAACAGTCAGTCTGACCTCAGCATATACACTCATAGGATTGTGCAACACACACACACACGTGCGTACATGCACACACACACACAAGACTTGTCGTAAACTCCCTTACCTAGCCCCTGTCTTACATTTCATCCTACAGATTACAGCAGTTACTCTGCACTATACCTTAACTAATTCAGTGTTTTGTTTTATTTGTGTGTGTGTGTGTGTGTGTGTGTGTGTGTATGTTTATTATCATGAGTACTTGCTAGGTTTTTTTTTTTTACCTGACTCAGACATATGTTTTTTTTTCTTTTTTATAAAAAGAAAATTGAAGTTCTAGAAACCTCAATAGGTTTGATTCAAAATGTTTCCCCCAATTAACACTGTGATATGCAGCGAGTATGCAATTATCTTTAATTCAGTGTAATTAAGGATGGGATATATTTAAAATAGTGATTCTTTTAATTGATTGATAGGACAGATTTAGCTCCTCTATAGATAATTTAAATCAGTCATGTAGATACTTATTTTTAAGTGTAGCTTTGTAAAACCATTCCAGCTTACTCATACCAGTGCTTACAACCCTGACCATGGAAAGTTAGTTAACAGAAGGCTTTAATATAAAGGTTATGCATAGTCATATTTGGCAAAAGTTCTAGAAATAGCTTTGTGGGAGACTCAACTTTCAAAATGCAAAGTGTCCTTTCTTAGACTTTTCCGCCAGTTGGCTAAACACTCAACTGTGCTAGCGTCAGGAGCTCTGCTCAGTTTTCTACCCTGAATGCCACGCCTGTGGGGACGCAGAGGACTTCTGCAGGCAGATGCACAGGGCTCTGGGCTTCAGTGTCTGGCTATGCTTCTTGCAGATGAAGTTTAACTCCCCGGTCACTTGAACTTCTCAGTGATCAACACTAAAGCCAGAACTTGCCGTAGAGTGCAGAAGAATGGCTCCCGGGCAGAGCAGGCTAGTCTTTAATGCCTGAAGTTGGTGTTGTCTGAACGCTGTCCTGTGCTAAGAAGAGAACTCAAGCCTGCTGTTCTCAGGGCACAGCATGAAAGGAAGATGTTTTCCCACCATTTCTGCTTCCACTGACTTCCCTAGATGAAGACATCCCGAAATGTGGCTTCACCAGCCCTGGGATCAGGTCCGCCTGAAGCCTAGTCTAGCTGTGAGTGTAGCAGAAGAACCAAGCTGGGCACAGAGTCGAAGGCAAGCTGGCCAAAGGACACCCTTTCAGTCTGGCCGGTCACCAGCATGGCCAGCCACCAACACAGCACAAACAGGCCTCTGGTTGGCCTGCTGCTGGCTCAGCACTGGTGAGTCACCAGGTGACAATGCCGCAGCCAGAGTCTCACTTGCCGAGCGTTGCCGAGCGGTGATGACCTAATTCAACACGCGTACTGGATTTGTACCCCTCAGGGCCCGCATGGCGCCACATCTGCCTGCAGGCTATATGTGAATAGGCCTGACTCAAACCCATCATTTTTTCTTCCCCATTTGGGAGGGCAGCTTTTCTCTGCTTGAGTGTTGAAATTCCATAAATCATTTCTCCCAGCCACTGCCACCTCTGCTGCTGAATATTGAACCCAAAGGCCTACAAACGCCAAGCACATATTCTCCTGCCAAGCCACACCCCAGTCATAGTTTTATCAAGAAAGTATTGCTTTTTTACTGTGGTTACCTGCTCAAGACTAAGCCCGTCAAGATTCCAGTATGGAGAGGGAAGGGGCTCATAAAGCCTGCCCTTAGCTGAGTCTTTTAATTTTGAAGGAGACTAGAAGGAGACTGTGTTCATGCCTTCATGGATTACCCACACCCATTCCATATAAAGCCTAACTAGACTCAATGGGTCAGATATAAAAATAAAAGAACATGAAGCTGGAAGGGAGATAAGCTGGGGGAGGGGGACCTAGAGTGTGGGGGCAGGGGCTGGGTTTGATAGGATGCACTGCATGTATTTATGAAGTTTTCAAAGAATCTGTAAGAAACATAATAAATATGTTAGGCTTTGAAGGTCATAGAATCCTTGTGGCATATTTTACTTTTTGTGCACATACGTAACTCTTTAAAAATGGAAAAATCCATTCTTGAGACACACGAGCCAAAATGTCTTCCCAACCCATCTTCTGAAGGTAAAATGCTCATAGGGAGACAAGAGACGGACACCTGAAGACAGGTAACTTGTCATGCACCGCCAGGAACTCAGCAGACATGCAGATGAAGACTGCCCCGGCCCGAGGGCTGTGAGAGCACAGGGGAGTGTGTGAGATCGCGTGGGCTTCCACAGCTGTGCAACCCCGTAGCAGCTGTGCAACCCCGTAGCAGCTGTGCAACCCCGTAGCAGCTGTGCAACCCCGTAGCAGAGATGGATGGCGAGGAGATCTGGACAGAAGTTGGACTACAGGAGGAGAAAAGTCTTGGAATAGATTATGTCTTATGTACACGTGTGTATGATTTTTCCATTTGCATGTGTACACACGCTTGCATTCATACGTAAATATAAATCTACACTTGGGGTTAGAACACTCAAGTTTCTCCAATGACATGGTCTCTGGAATTGGACCGGCTAAAACTTTTGCTTCTCTATCATTTCCTAAGGTGAACCAGATATAAAACAGGCTGGGCCCATGTGGTTTTGGTTTGCAGTCTTCATGGTGAGCTTCAGTCTCAGCAAGAAGTGGCAGGGATTCATAAACCCATTCCAAGGACGGCAGGCAGATTTGGATGCTGTGAGGAGCTTTTTCTGTCCTTCTCTGTTTAGCTAAGAGAAACCAAACTGTCATGCATTCATTTCACAGAGAAATTAGAAGACCAGAAGTCACAAAGCCAACGGCTATATTACATTAAACCTATCAAAGGGGAGGCTCCCTTTTGGCAAGGAGTACCAATGACTGTCTTAGCAGAAGACCAGAGGAGCCGAAAGACAGGCGAAACAGTCATGCCCTGGTGTACTGCTGAAGCCCATGACTACACTCTAGGCCGCCATTAATCCGCCTGCCAATAGCTCTTATCCCTCTTTTCTATCTTAGCACTAAGGAGTGAGACACATTTCATGTTTTCTCATCTGGTTTTAGATGTGAACTACTTATCAGAGACTTCCTGAGTGGGCAAAGTATTCAAAGTCCTGAGCCCAGAGCCAAATCCCTCATTTCAGTTGGCCTATCCCATTCAGATGAGTGTTTCTCTGCCTAGCATGTACCTCATGCCAAATGGTGCCAAGTGAGGGGAATCCTGTGGCCATAAAAGATGAGACTGAAGAAGACAGTTATTCTTGTTTATTTATCCATGCATCATTTTAAATGTGAAGCCGTGACTGGGATCTAGGAGTGAAAACCTGTGGGTTCCAAAGGCAAATGTCAAGGGCGGGTACCACTATGACTTATCACTGCTCAAGCAACAGTCACTAGATGTCCAACGTTCCTCTCCCCAGCAGTATCACTCAGTTCCGGGAACGTCCCCGAGGTTCTGAAGGAAAGATGTCCTCCCTCTGAAGCCTCCTCCTGCTTTTAACTCCGTTTCTTTTTTCAGTTAACTACCAAGTTCAGTAACTTCTGTCTGGCCACCCTTCCTCATCTTCCTCTTCATCTCCTTCCATTTTTCCTGCCTTGGATTCTTCATTTTCCCTAAGTGTATCGAGATCACGGAGCCCATGTGTTTATTAATGTAAGGAGGGAACATAGGCTAGAAGTTAACCCTGTTAACTCTGCAAAAACCACTACTCTATAAATTAGGTTTTTGAGATTGGAAGGGAAGAAGGAAAGTTAGTTTACGGGAAATGGTGCTTTTACCAATAAACATTTGAATAGCCAATTTGAAACACAGATCCGAGTTATAGTCGTTTGTTTGATAAGGATGTATTCTGTTCAAGTGATTTTATTAAGTACCAGATACGTGGAGCGAGCTACAATCCACTCCGTTATCAAGGGATAACCATATGAGTGGAAAACATATCTCTCTGCAAGTAGTAAGAGATGTGCTTGGAATGGGTAATGGATGCCGCCATGACACTCAGAAGATTTCAGAGAAGGAAGGGGAGGGGAAGCTGGAGAACAGGAGAGTTAAAAAGAAACGGAGAGCCGGGCGATGGTGGCGCACGCCTTTAATCCCAGCACTCGGGAGGCAGAGGCAGGCGGATCTCTGTGAGTTCGAGACCAGCCTGGTCTACAGAGCACTAAAAAAGAAACGGAGAAGCGGTGTGAATCTGAGTGCTGGAGGAAACGTGAGACTGCTCGCGGGGCAGGTGGTAGAAGGCTGGGTTAGGTGGGGACTGACAGACCCTATGGGCGGATTTGATGGGCTGGGTGTAGGACAGAGTTCAGCAATGTTCTTGAGCCAGTTTGTACCAGCGCACGGAGCCATTTACGCAATTTTCCTCCTAGTTGTACTCAGTGGCCAAAACTGTTTCCGTGATAACTTGGCATAGGTGGGATGGGATACTGACATGCCAGAAACTGGCCAGCAGTGAAAGTTGGGGCGTCTACTATCTCTTACGAAGAGTTCGTTCTTGGCTTATTACTACAAGTGAGGGAAACCAGGACCCAAGCAAGGGATTCCTTGAACATCATCCCAATGAGCGTGGACTTTACCCTGCGCCACTGAGGACTCCCCGGATTGTTGCTAGGGTTGCAGCTCTAAAAACAGGCCGATTTCTAGAAAGATTACCACATCACTCTGGAGACAGATTCAGTAGAGATGAGGACAGATCCAGGGTGATCTAATTTTATCTTATTGGCATCATTTTTTTTAACACACAACAACAAAAACAACAACAAATCTGATAGAAGCAATAACGTTTTCTATTTCTGCTTTATGAATGCATAGAAAGAGAGAAAAATAAGAGACTGTTCATGAAGAAAACTGAGGAAGGCCAAATGATTCCTTGGGCATATTGAATCTCTTGATTAAATAGGTGTTGTTTGCACATACACACTAGCAGCTGGATAAGGAGCTTAAGGAATCCTTGAGCAAGGCTGTACTGCGGGAGAATGTCAACATGGATTAATGAATGAGAGAGATTGTGTAAACGATTACTTAATCCCAGGGGAGGGTTTCCTGAGCCACTGGGGAACTGGGCTGAGGTTGACAGACAAGAACAAGGTTACGAAGAAACAGAACATTAAGCAGACAATCATTCGATTTCTTTTGTGATTCGCCTGCAGCTCAGAGTATGAAACAAAGCCTCACTAAAGCAAGGCAGGTAAAAGCAGCCAACCTGCCACCATGATTAAAGTATTTATCCACCCAATAACTGGAAAGGAAATCTTAGTGTATATTCCCAGACAAAACAGAAAATGTGGCTGGCATTAAATCATGTTCTGGGGGCTATAACAGAGGCTCCTTGGGGCCAAAAATCCAGGGAAAGCTTTAATTAAAAGCAACACTTGTTTATGGAACTGTAGGCATTCACTTTCCCAGTAGTCAGTCCCCAAAGCTTCTCTCCGTGGACTGACGAGCTCTCAGTCCGACTGTTGTCTTTTCCCTGACGGAGTCTCCTGTCTCCTGACAGCAATGGCCTTCACCATTGCTACCCTAGAGCCTGTGAAAACTAGAAGCTTGGTTTTTCCTTTTTCAACAAGGAACTTTCTTTTCAGTAGGTGGGGAAATTGTCTCGTGCGACACCACCTGTTAGGCCGGAATATGTTTAAGTTCTTTGGGTAGCTGTCTCCAACTGAAAACTTAAACTTTCGACCTTTAACATCAATTACAAATTTCACCTCCTACTTTTAAACTACCGCTTAGATATCATGTTTTCTAATCCCAAGGGATATCCTCACCGTCGGGACAATAATAGAGTTGAAATTGTATGCTATATGCCTAACTCTACCTGGAGTAACCACTTTCATAGCAATTACACTTAAAAATGTCTGAGCTTAGTTGAGAATAGGAAACAGAGCTAATTTTTTTTCCCCACAGTGTCTCCAGATAAATCCAATGTAATTGCTTTTTGTCAAAGTAAAATTATTTCTCAATCACTCTTACTAATATAGCTACTTCTTCTTGTTTGCCATGATGGTGGAGCCAGAAATTGGTTTCTTCTTAATAAATTATCAGTTGTATTCCATCCCATGGCAAACTCCCCATAGTAATTCAAGTTGCTAAGTACTGGGATTACCTAATGTGACCTGAGGTTCACCTCTCTTATTGCACTTTCGGACATTTCTAGACACTTAGACTGTCTCGTATTGTTGAAAATATGAAGAAAACAGTTTCACTTTCCTATTATCCTATTCCAAAGTGTGTATATTTCTTACATCCACTTGCTCTTATAAACAGTCTGTTACACTCAAGATTCTGGTCCCTTTACTGGAAAACAGAAGTCCTCTGCCTGTAATTACCAGCTGCAGGAAGGGACAAGCCGGTGACCTCCCTGACTTGTAGGCACAGGACCAAGCTCCGAAGATTAAGTGCCTCCTATTCCCTTGGTAAACAGCAGTTCTTTGTTGGCTGAACAAAAGCGGACAAACAAGCACAGAAGAAAGGTGAGTGCTTCTTTGGATCCCTCAGACATATTTTTACACCTGCACTTCAGACCTTCGCAGCTTGTGCAGATGATGAAAACAACATTGTTTGCGATTTATTCATAAAAATACTTGGGCAAATTTGCCCAAGATCTTATACGCCTATGATTCCTATGTTCTTTCTTTACTGTTTAAATATATAGATTCATTTCAGGAGACTTCTAAGAACAAATCAACACTATTTGTCGTCTACGGTCTACGATGCAGATGCTCGGTAGTAACGCATGGCAAAAGCCTCTCTTCTGAGACCTTATCTCATTCAGGTATCTGCATGATTAAATACACACAAGCGGATGAAGACCATTAACGTGGAAGAAAAAGGTTTAATGTGTGTGCAGCAAAGATGAAGGAATTGACAACACAAAGATGGTCCTGGTCTGAAAGCACACATGGGCACATTCAAGAGGTGCTCATGAGCTGGGCATGGGTCCTGGGTGGACAACCAAGAGGTGCTCATGAGCTGGGCATGGGTCCTGGGAGGACATCCAGGAGGTGCTCATGAGTTGGGCATGGGTCCTGGGAGGACATCCAGGAGGTGCTCATGAGTTGGGCATGAGTCCTGGGAGAACTTGGCCCCCACTTGGCCTCTCAGCCACATGATCCCCATGAGCAGGAAACACTCAAGAAGGGATATAATTATGAAGGGTACACTCTGCCGACTCAGAAGGACAATGTGACTCGGGCCACCTCACCACCACATCGCCTCAGATTCCATTACTGTGCATAACGCTGAGGGTTTCAAAGGGACTTATTTTCGTGTTCTCCGAGTTGCATGATTCTTCATCACAGGACTCATGAGTAATGGGAGAACCCTTTTCATAGGCAGAAGAAATATCTCCAGGAATACAGAGTGTTGGCACCAAAGAGAGGAAGGGGACCAAGGAAGAAGAAATCCAGCCTAAGAGAAACCTATCTACTTCCATAGAAGCTGATGGGAGAGGCACAGATCTCTAGCTGGCGAGCACAGCCGATACCACAGCTGGAGCTTCTAGCCATACACACACGACCTACTTCATGCTAAGCTTTATTAAAACGCATTGACAATTTTGTATAACAGGATGTATTTTAAAAAGTTAAACTCTCAACAGGGCACTGCACCTTCTAATAGTTTTGTGAATACAAAATAATGTGCTTTAATGTGCTTCAAAAAGTTAAAATTAAATGCGACAGTTTATGGTTCAGGCACAAGGCTATGAAATGGGTCATGATTATTAGCGTATTAGGCACTCGGCATATGTTTGCCCAAAACTAAACATGTTAAAGATATAATGCTTTATCTATAGTCTAAAGTTTCGTGTAAAAGTTATCTTTTATCACTCTAGAGCAGTCTTTTAAGATTAAACCGTAAAAAATATTGCCTTTCTTTTATATTCACAAATTATGTCGTATTTCATGAATTATAGGACGCCTTGTTGACAGAGTGACTCGGACATTTGCTGTCATCTCCACTAGTCCATTGCTGCATGGGGAAAGGGTCAGGTACAGTTACCTTCCCATTGCCCTCCTATCATGAGTGAGTACTCAGTGAGTAACTATTGGGCTTCCTACTGAATCCTAGTCACACAAAACTCCTTTTCCTCCAACTCTTGCTGAAAATAGTGTTCACAAGTATCTGCCCATCTTATGCCCTAAAGAAAACAGTTCGACCCCGGCACTTAGCTTAAACTAATGAGACGAAAGAACAAGCTTGCAATGTAATTAGTTGAAAATAAATGGAAAATATTGCACATTTTGTTGTCAAGGTAATTTTTAGAGACATTCATTTTTTGCTATCGACTCCCGCTGCATTAGTGCTTGTAACCTGTTTAGTGCATTAGCGCTGAACACTATTGATTCACTCAGAGCTGGTGGGCCAGCTCAGTCCCGCTTTGTCCCCAAATCCTGAGTGCCTCTTCACCTTCGGTGCGAGCAGGCTGCCCGCGAGAGGCTAAGTGCTAATCAGATATTTCAAATGTAAACTATCAGCAGGAAATTTAGCCTTCAGATATATACTTTTCTGGTATGCAGACCCACATTCTAGGCCACCATGAATCATCTCTGTGTTCTGTCCTGACAGCATGACAAACTGAATTTCCATAAAGCAGGCTTGGACAGAATGCTTTTCAAGCCCCAAAGGACCTTAATTCACCCCTTTTACCTAGAGTGCAGTCTAAGTGTCACCTGCCATTTAATGGTCCCTGACTGATGAACATTTCGACAATGTGGACAATGTGTCCAAACAGGATAAGGGAAGTGCAACAGTGTATCTTTTTATTCTATACTTATATGACCTGTAAACCATCTTTCCCCACCTGTGAGCAGGGAGAACGGTTAAAACAAACTCTTATCCTATGTTAGCATGCACTAGTTAGACCTTCCCCTTTTCTTTCTGGAAGATGGGCCAATCTTCCTGAAGTGCTGTGTGCACGCACTTCATCTGCTACTACATTCGCCTAGATCCCAGGTAAGTGCAGAAATTGGTTCCCCAAGGTAGAGCCTGGCTCATAGAACAGGAAGTCAATACTGCTCAGCCAATGAGTCATAAGCGAATGAGCCCTCCTGGAACGTTTTAGCTTGAAGAAAAATATATAATTAGCAGACTGGAATGTATCCAGGATCCTAGAATCAATTACCACATCTATACAAAAAAAAAAAAAGTCAAGGGAAGGGAGTTTTATTGACTCCAAGAGTAGTCAAGCCTTTGTTTCTTTTCTCTGATACTTTTGAGTCTTCCATGGGCCTTGGGGATGTGAGTTACAGCACAAACATGGGCACTTGGTCATTCTGTGTCCACTTTATCAGTATTTGTGCCAGTGCACAGACAAGTACCAGCAGAAATTCCTGGTAAGTCCTCTCTAAATTCTGGCAGATCTTTGTTTTTCTTGTTTGAAAGAGGAGATAAGGAAACAGGGAGGGATGGCCATTGATAAGACCAAAGTCCGGAGAAAGGGTGCAACACCCAAAATTTGAAATACTACAGTAAGTTTAAAAAATGTTATTACTCAATAGGTTATTATCCTTATCAACATAGGGGGTTCCTCATGCTTCCAGTAATCTCTTACTAGGAATGTGGGACTAGAATCATCACATATCGGTGCCTTAGCTCCAGAATTTTACCTTTTTCAAAAGTCACCTTTAAAATCCATTTCTTCTCCTGTTAGACTTATTATCCAATAAGTAATACAGAAATTTCCTCAAATTAATCACCACGGAGGGATCAGCAACTTAACACAGTTATGCCCTGCTTTAAAGGAGAGTATGAACAGGAAGCACCCTTCAAACGCAGGGACGTGGTTAACCTCAGCTACCTGACACATGGGAGATGCTGTTACTCACATCCTGAGTAAGTACCCTCCCCAGGTAAAGGCTACCTGCATTGCTGGCCAGAGTTCCAACTTGAACTGTGTCCTTTTGCTTTTGGTTTATGAAAGCATTATACGGTGACATTTTTAGAATCTTTTTGGGGTTGGGTTGAGGAAGAGACATGTGACGGTTTAAGGCAGTTAGCAGGGATGAGGCAAAGGCAGGAGGCACTAATGGCTCATTTGCTACCTTATAAAAACACCCCTGGGTGTGCCCAATGAACTCAGAGAATATTATAAAAATTTGGAAAGAAATTCATTTTAAGTTTCTCTTAGATTAAAAAAAAATTGCACCGTGCCATTTTGTATGCCATAGACAGCAGGGAGAATTCAAACAAGGCAGGAAGCAGCAACTTGCCCAGTCTGGAAAAGAATAGAGGCAACAGCTATGGAAAAGAAGCAAGTGAAAATTAATACAGTTTTAGTTAATTTTTTTAAAGTAAAATACATCCAATCCTTGTACCTTAAGGGTTTTCTTTCTTAAAAGATTTGCTTTGGAGCAATGTTTAGTATCAAAAATGAAGACTCATCAGTAACAGTGCACAGAGGGTAACGTTCCCTCATTCCTGGACACGGGAAGTAAGAAAACAACTTTGGAATGTGACTTTATATGTTTCACTTCTAATATGAAATGCATTCTCTTGAGAGCACTACACTGTTTAAATGAGCCATGGCAAACCGATCGGATGACTTGGATGTTAGTTCTGATGCTGACTCCACAGCCACAATTTGAATAGTGTGGGAGATTACAGATACATGGCCCATAGAGAGTTATAAATCTCTGTTTATTTTATTAAATATTACAAGACATGCCCCGAGGAGGACAGATCAATAATGGACCTTGTGGTTTCCTGATGGAATGCTGCAATTATTTTCCTCCATTACAACTTAAATGTAACTCAATTTTACCCATCTATCATCTTTACGATAGTGATAAGAAACATCCCCGAATGTTTGCTTTTCTGCTCATGCCTAATTCCTTGTTTGCATCTTGTTTCGCGATTCCTTCTTATTGAAAACCCGTGGTGATCCCTTTCCTTTCCCCCTCTGACTGCTTGGAGTGGTGACCCTGTAACTCTGGCACTCAGGAACGGAGATGGAAAATTACTACCTTCAGCTTCCTTTATTTTGGGAAGCAGTTGGCTACTCTTTGTATTGGAGTACAAGTGCAATATTTGAGAAACAAGGAAGCACAATAAAAACAACCTACGTGACCGACTTTTTCTGGAGCTGTATTGCCTAATTCTCTCTCTCTCTCTCTCTCTCTCTCTCTCTCTCTCTCTCT
>NC_022035.1:12307482-12338297 GCF_000317375.1 Microtus ochrogaster | reverse complement strand
ATTTTTCATTTTACATACCAACCACAATTCTCCCTTTCTCCCCTCCTCCTGCTGTGCCCCACTTCCCCCAACTCATCCCCTCACTTCTCAGAAAGGATAAGGCCCCCCATGGGAAGTCAACAAGGCCTGGTACATTCAGTTGAGGCAGGACCAAGGCCCTTCCCTCTGCATCAAGGCTGAGCAAGGCATCCCACCACATGGTGTAGGCTTCAAAAAGCCAGCAAAGGCACCAGGGATAGTATCCTGGTTCCCCTGCCAGGGGTCCCACAAACAGACATGTTCTTAAGGCAGAATTTGACTTTAAGTATATAAGCAGGATATCTTACTGTACCAAGGCCAGTTTAAAATTTAAGTCAGAGAACGATTTTCATAAGAGCCATGCAATTCGATTCCATGGTTGTCCCTATCAGTGTCAGCCCACTGGATAGTAATTAGTTGTCTGGAGTTTGGTTACTCATAACATATAGAGAGAAGTGAAGCCCCTCATGAGACACACAACCGCAATATGCCCTGTTTAAAAAGAAACTGATCATTTGAATTCATCTCTCTTTATATAAGCATTTTATAGTAAAGCTGTCATTTAATGTGAGCACAGGACCAAGGCAGGACAGTTGGGTATTGTTGCACTTGCCCATATGATAGGTTCCACATGAGGCTAGACCATCTAGAGAATGTAAAGAAAGTTCTCAAGGACACCAGGTAGGAAACCGTGGGTTGCAGGCCCCAACCTGGACCTAGGGATCCTTCCATTAGGTTATACTGATTCCCAAGGAGCTAATTTTCTAGTCATCTTATTGTGCCAGGTGGATGGCGGACTCACTGCACGTTTTGTGAACACCTGCGAAAAAGGTTGTGCTACCTACACGTTGCGGATGGAACCCAGATTGCAAGAAGTTAAGCAGCAGGTGGAAGTCACACACGTGTTCTGTATACCAGGCCTTTCACCCAGGACTGTCTGGTACCAAACCTCACATGCTACCCCCCACAGCAGACCCAATATCCATTATTAAGGTGACCAAGATGCCACTGAGCACATCACCCACATCCAGGACAGATCCTCATGCCCAGCAGTAGTTAGCGAATACAAAACACACTCTATGTTATATTTGTTTGTTTGTTTTCATGTGTGATTTTGTTTTGCTCTGGTATATTTTAATCTTACTGTTTTCTTTTTTTATTTTTACATCTTGCTTTTCCTTGTTTTTATCTTGAGGGAGAGAGAGCTGGGGCAGAGAACATGAGGTTGGGTGGGTAGGGAAGTGGGGGAGAATCTGGAATGATTTGGGAAAGGGAAAATAATATGATCAAATATTATTAATATTAATATTAAATAAAATATTAAAATTGAAAACAATTTTAATTAAAAAAAAACTAAAAAAGAAAAGATGACCAAGATGTTGGGGAAATATTTACTACAAGTTAACTTTTTCAGATGTTTACACAATATCGGGAAACTTTGGTAACGGACTCTAAAGAGTGTACGGCATTGATAGAATTATACTAAGAAACTTTCCTTTCTCAATATGCATTAAAAATCTTTCCTAAAAGGTAGTATTACAAGCCTCCAAGTGAAATCCCTAGCATCCTCACAGAATTGTGGGATTTTTAAATGGGTCTCCTGCTCACCACTGACTTGCATTTGCAGCCACTGTCTCAGTTAGCTCACTAAACTATTTTTTCCTGGACTTACAAGTTAATGAATTCCTTATGTATGATTGGTGGCGATTCTAGTAATCTGAAGTGAATTAAGGGATTTATAATGCTATTTATCTCCAAATAGGAGGAAGAGGGTTTTTTTTTCCTCCTAAAGTTGAGTCATTACAAAGTTTCCATATTATAGGGGCGTTTTCTCAATGATTATATTTTGCTCAATATAGCTAAGAGAATATGCATTAGCCTTAAGACAACATGAATCCATACTAAATTGAGATGTTTATAAAGATTCACCAATGAATGGGTTAAAAAAAAAGGCAATAAAGTTATTTCAAATAAATTTGAACTTATTGTGGATGGGCAAACTAATAGAATTCACAGTTAGATGTCATTATAAATAAGCCCTTTATTGTCTGTTATTGAATTTATTAATATATTTAATAAGAAAACTTAATATTTCGTATTTTAAATGTTTCTAAACTTTTTATAGGATGTCTCTAAATTTATAAGGCAAAGAAAATTTAGAAATAAAAACGACATTAAATACACATTGATAAAAATAAGCCCTTTAAAATCCACATTCAAACTAAACAAAAATGTGCAAATCAATACTATATGCTTAACCCTGGCTGTCTTGGAACTCATACTGTAGACCAGGCTGGCCTTCAACTCCGAAATCTGCCTCCAGAGCGCTGGGATTATAGGTGTGCACCACTGCTGTCTGGCTTAAGATTCTATTCTTATAGAAGGTCTATTATAGCCAGCAGCACTAGGATTCCATGGATGGGCACCTGCGGCTTGAGATAAGCTCCCAGAAACTGAATTATAAGTAGAAACTAGCTCAGAAGTACAAATATGGCATGGGTGAAGTGATGTGTTCCCAAGCTCAGAATTGTCAGGTGACTCAAAGGGACTTCCCTGTGGCAGATGTGGGAAGATGCCCCTTAAATCGTCACTAGATACATTCATGACATGTGAGAGGAGAGGGAGCAGCATAACATCATCAATAAGGAGTTAAGCCTGAAACACCTGCTGTATCCCCAAACAGACAACCTTGTCTTTCCTGGTACCTAGTGCTTATCCTGCAGTAGAGATATGTTTTATATAAGGTGGGGAGATAGGAGGGTAAACCCCCCCCCCCCATGGATCTTATCACACAAACTGAGGACTGGGCAGGAACCTAAGTAGAAAGGTACCACCATAGCATACTTCAGCTTGCCCAAAGAACACTTAAGTCTGTCCATGCAATATTAGAGATATTAATATCAAAACTCCTCAATGTGTGTCTCGTCATGAAACTTCATGTTAAAATAAAGACTCAATTCCAAGATCTCATGAGAAGGGTCACCTGATATCTGACCAAGTTAATCCAGTCCGGACAAAGCAGACTCGTCTTTATTTCTTAAAGACTCCCTAACTGCTCAGGTCCTGTAAATCATTTTCTTCTTGCTGCCCTCATTTGAGGACAAAGCTGGGATATGACTGCACGTTGGTCACTGGAACACTTTCTGTGGACCAGGTATGTGAGAACAGTGAGTAGCCTCGGTTTCAGAAGAATTTAAGCCGCTAGTAAGTGGAGAAGATGAACAGGCAAATAAAGAATGGAGCTTCGCCGGTATTTGTCTTTATGGAATTTGGCCAGTGCAAAACTTGGCTTCCCTTACAAGGAGACTGTTGGCAAGTTACATCTCGTTTCCCACAAGAATTTTTGAGATGGGGGTGATAATGGTTTCAGGTGTGGCTTTTGGGGCATTTTTTCCTGCGTGATAAAACTAGCCTGCATTTTATTGGATAATCTTGCCTCTTTGTTCCCCTCTGGAAAACTAAAAAAATGTCAAAGCAGGTAAGATAAAGTTCAGGAGGTCCTGAGACTTTTTAAAATGAGTAAGAACATTTACGACTGGGAGGCTGAAACGCACAAAATAAAACAACGAGATAAGATACCAGTACGGCCTTGCAAAGTTGACTGTCTTTTTTAACTTTTCCAGGACAAAATCCAAAAAAGACCAGCAGCCCTGGAAGCGCTGGAGGAAGTCCCATAGGCTCTTTAAGGTCACGATGCTCAGCTAGCTTGCTGGATGCAGGGAAAGTGTGCGCTCTCAGATGCCCTGAATCATCCCAGGTTTCTAAAAGCCCTCCGGCTTTCTGCTCTTCCTTTGCAGTATTTTCCATTGAAGAAAAAGGCAGCCTGATGAAGAACTCCATTGTGTCTTACAGAGTTTGGCAATGTTTATTAAACACGTGAGGGAGCAATATGCCTTAGTTGGGACTGGCGTGGGCGTGTTTTATGTATGATCAGACCTTGGAGGGGAAAGGAGGGATGTTTTGTCTTTGTTTCAGCAAAGCACGTATTTTCTGCGTTCCATAAAACAGGTAAGTAATTTTGCACATAGGGAAGTAGCCCAGGTGTCCCATCAAGAGCCAACCAGATGTCGTGAATGCGCATGCCCCGGTTGTGCTGCGGTAGAATTATATGCTTTCTCTTATCCGGTACATTTATGCTTCTCCTAGTTGCAGTTAGAACCTCTATTTCTTAGAGTGAAAACTGTCCAGACAAGATACACGTTTCCAAAACCCAAATGTCTTTAGACAGGATTCAGTGGGACACTATCTGTTCAGTTATGGTCACTGGGGGTCACTGGGTTAGGAGGCACAACCATGCTATATATGCAAATCTAGGCTGAACACAACTTCCAAGGAGGCAATGGACTCCCTAGGACGGCGCTCGCCCTCTGTCACTGGATCAAATGACTAGCAGAAAAAATTCTACTTTATTTAATCAAAACACCAATGATTTTCCTATGGTCTCCTGTGAAAACACCATTTTTAGCAATAATCAATCCCAAACAAAAAGTGCTATGCAGGAATGCACACTAAGTGTTAAAACTATTTTTTTCTTTTAGTTATAGTAATGCCCCCACCCTCTGTGTGTGTGTGTGTGTGTGTGTGTGTGTGTGTGTGTGCACACGTGTGCATGCACGTGCGTGAGGTGGCTCACATGCATGCATTCTTGGATGCATTTCTTGTGTGGGTACATGGAGACCAGAAGAGAAACTTGAGTGTCACTCCTCAGTACCTGTTTGTTTTTAATTTATTATTGGAGATGAAGTCTTTCTCATTGATCTAGAGAGTGCCAAGTAGGTTAAACTGACCGACCAGCCAGCCCAAGGCATTTCTATTATTAGTGCTGGGACTTCAAGCATGGACCACCACACCTGTTTTCTTCACATGGGTTCTTGGAATGGATCTCCACTCCCTATGCTTACACAACAAACCTTTCACTGACCAAGCTACCTCCCCAGCCCCACATAAATTTCATCAGACACTATTTTAATCAGTAATGAAGATCAATTTCCTAACAAAGAACTTGTAAATATTTTGGATACAAACCATTGGCTAACCACAGAGACGCCTTGGTATCCCCCTTCCCGTTTTTAGATTGGCGTTTATTCTGCTTTATACCTAATTTTAAGACTTACCCTGTTGAAACAGTGCTCATGGTTGGGTCCATAAAAATGCTGGAGACACCTCACATTGTTTTTGTTGACAATCTTGTTGAAGAATTCATTGACATATTTGATGGGGAACGCGCAGACGGCCGATCGATTCATGGGTTCAGCAGAATCTGGCTTGCTTTGTGCGAACACGCCGTAGAGAATGTCATCATTCGGGCTGGCACCTATCTGCTTAGCAAGATTGGCCCCAGGCTTCCCAACATAGGCGGCTTGGAGGATGTTGAACACCTCCTCTCTTGTGGATCTCTTTCTTCTTTTCTCCGTGAGAATACACTCCAGTGGCATTTCCATGTAGGAGTGCAACCCCGAGTCCACAGAGCAGAACCTGATTATCCTCGTGTGAAAAGTCTGAGCGTCTAGGGTTTCCTTTTGGACAGTCAGAAAGTAAATAAAATGTTTGCTTTCGAAGGCATGTATGTACTTTATGGGGTAGGACTCCCGGAATTCAGGTAAGACATCAATATAAGACTGGTCGGTCAAAAACTTAAAACCATCCTGGGTTTCCTTCAGCCGTCTCACCGATATCGAATGCAATGAACGATCAGGAAGGTAGGTCGAATTGATCGTATTCCCCACAAAGAAATTGATGAACCTGTCCTTTTCAGACAGGAGGACTTTGGCTCCCAGGGCACTCACTACACAGTCAGGACACTGACCTGACTCTTCATCCACATCTGGGGAGAACATGCAGTGAACCTCGGACCGTATGTCAGCTGGGTTGTCAGGAGGCAGGACATGCCGCTGGCAGGTACCTCTGCTGACGCTGCCACAGCTGATGAGCTGATCGTCATAGTACGTGTCGACGAGCAGAGCCATGTTGACGTTGTCTTTCCAGACGCCTCCTGAGGAATTGGCATTGCCGCTGCAGTCCTGACATGGAAAACAATCTGGGTGTTCCAACATGGGCCCCGTCTGGTACTGTGATACCTTCTGAAGGTCTTGGTCATTTAGAACATAAATGTAGTTTGTGGCTCCGAGGTAAATATGATGCCCGTGCAGAACGACATTCTGGATGGGGGTTTCTGAGGTGAAGTTGGGAAGCTGATACTTCATGTTCACATTCATCCCGGACTTCACGAGGGCCTCCTTGCACTCCCCATGGCTCCTCTGTACCAAGGTCAACAGCAGCACCAGAATGCCAGGTGATAGCACGGTGGGGGCCTTCATTGTGAGAAGCGGATCTGCCAAGACACGTTCAAGCAAGAGCTGCTTAGTCGTCATTAGAAACAAAGAAGAAAAATGGAAGCCCTGCTCCAGCTTCGCTGGCAGAAATAACATTTCCTTATTGGAATTTTTACATAGAATGAAAACAAAACCGCTAGCTAGCTTCTCATAGAGATGCATTGTAGGACTGGACATGACTCTACACAGTTTAATTTTAGAAGTCACGCCACGAGCGAGTAGTTTTCAAGGGCCATTATGGGATGCAAACAATGTTCTGTGTTGAGGCCCATGCGGCAACTGAGAGCCGTTCAGCAGCTGAATAAGGAACGCAGTGCATTCTTTCTTAACCCCTTGCTGGTTGCTTAATGTGATTTCATATCTGTGGCTAATGACTAGGTTGACACTTAAACTTTCTTGGTTAGTCAAGGAAAGGAACTGTGGTTCAGATTCATTTGTTCGAGAAATCACAGGAGGCATTGTGTCCTTGGGAGCATGTAGAATTACTAGGCTAAATTTAGCTTCCTTGTGGAAGAAACCAATCATAAATCCTAGAAGCGAGCGGTCACATGCTGTTTATAGGATTTTTGTGTGTGCGAAAAAGGTATGGTTATAATTGGCTATGGCTAACCTATTGTTTCAGACAGACAAATGCTTGATGCAAGATCACTAGGAACAGCCGACTGAAATGTGTGAAGTCAAATTTAATATCCAGAATTAAAGTTTTAGAAGTATTTCCCAGGCGGAAAAAAAAACAACATATTGTTCATTATCAAGTCAAAAAAGCTCTTTAGTCCCAAGAACATTATTTCAGCATTATAACAAGCATGACTGGCTTGTTATTCAGGCTAAAGATGTGCAAACTCTGCTAATAATAGCTAAGGGCAGTGGTAGGCTATTGTTTTGCAAAGAGAGTACTTAGGATGAAAGCAACTAATTACCTAACACTTGTGTTTTCTGACAGGACTGAAGGCGGTTTCAAACCACATTTGGCATTACAGCTATGGCAAAGACTTAACCTTGGATCTATGAAACAACATCCAATATCACCAAGCAATTAATATGTGATTGGCTCTGTGTTTACACGAAGGAAAATGGAAAATGGGACTTGGTTCCTGCCTTTCAGTGCTCCTAAAAACCTGGCTAATAATTAACACAGAGAGACTGATGACTAAACTACCTGTCATCACAGCACCCCATATAGCACAACCCCCAAGCTACAAGCATCAAGAAAAGGAGAAGATGGCTTCTGTATGGGATTCATGATATGAGACATAGCACACACTCCTTATGTTAGGAGGTCCATTAGGAGGACAAGCCTGTCTGACTCATTCATTACTGTATTCCAAGAAATGGATGCTGGGGAGCCAGGAACACAGCTGCCATTCCACAAATATAGACGGAACCTGTGTGTAAATAAAAGATAAGCAGCAGGTTCAGAAACAAGAACCTGGGTCCTAACGTTTCGACTTTGGGTCTAATAAGTTTCTAAAAATTGAGAGCTTTAAAGAGATGGTTGACCAGTAACTATGGTGGCCTAGAATGAAGCAAAGGAGGGTCATCAGCAAGACGGTGGCCCCGGGAACAGAAGGAGGCAGCGAGAGGCATCATTCAGTGAGTAAGACTTGCCACCTGGCTGGACAGAAGAAAGGGGAGGTGGAGATGATCGGGAGTCATCTGGGCCGAGGTAGAATGAGCTACACAGCAGGCAGCAACAGGAAGCTGGCTGAGAGATATGGTCTTGAAGCCTGCTGAGTATAATTAAGTGATGGGAACCGAGTAACGGTTCTACTGTAGGAATGGCTGGAAGGGCTCACTCACATCATTTATCAGGAAGCAGATGCTTGGAATACGTGACGAATGGAATTTCTGAGCAGACGGAACATCTATGCCAAGGAACAGAGGTGAATAATGAAAGCTTCGGAGGAAAGTTGCCCTCATTGATCGGAGCATGACCGGCTCAGGGGAGACACATCTGCTTCCGGCGACACAGTAGTAGCCGGCGGAACGAGGAAGAAATGCAAGACCAAAACTCGGGGTACTTGGTACTTCATTTAGCACAAGAGAAATAAACTTCAGTTATATGCATAGGAGTGAGAGTTAAGACCTAGGTTGGTGTGCTTGCGGTAGAACTAGAAGGAAAAGAGGTGGCCAGTGAATTATATTGGGGCAAAGATCTACATTAAAATAACTGCAGAGTCAAAAAGGCATCGAGGCATCAAGAGCCAGCACTGCTTCAGTGTTACAGAGGCCAGGCAAGGGTCTCAAGAAGACCACCGTCTGTATATGTGTGTAGTTGTTGACCTTCAAAAGAGTGGTTTCAATAGATTTAACAGTAGTTTTCAGTACTGTTAAGGTGTAAGGGAAGATGTGTTTTGAGGAAGTAGATCGTTCACTTAAGCAAGAACTAGCAGAAGGCAACAGCAGTTGCTTGGAGTTCATTGTTCAATTAGAAAGACGTATGCTTATTTGCAAGACTTCCACCTCTGCTAACACTGATTCGGTGCCTACGAAGACACAGTGCCTTTCTCTGGGAAGCTCACGGTTCCTTGGTAGAGGCAACGAGTGTGAGTAGAAAGGAAAGCAGACAGCAAATGAGGCTAGACTCAGTCTTCAAGGAAAGAGTGAGTGAAGATTCCTCACAGACAACCAGTTTTGTGCATAGAAGAGACCCAGCAGAGAGCACATGGCGTGGGCTGAGAAGGGGGGGGGTGACAGGCACAAGTGAGAGACAAAGCTGATGATGCAATATTCCAAACAGGTATTTCTAAGATTCCCGGAACATAAGAGAGGTCATGTTCTCCGATACAACCAGAGAGGAGAAGTCACATGACAGTACAGGAACAGCGAGAGGTTCAGAACATGATACCTCTGTGTTCTAAAAGTAAATCAGAGTGCACAGACATGTGCTTCAGAATGGACAGAGAGGAGGGACTAGGGACTTCAGCTGGATGAAGAGCCTGTAAATGGAGATCAGTAAGGAATTAACAAAAGAACCACTCTAAAGGTTTGAGCTCCAGCGCTCCTTTAAGGTAAGATACAATCAGCATTCTCTGACAGCCTCTTCACATTCAGGAAAGAGAAGAAACCTGGTGTAGACAGTTGAAAACACAGTTGTCTTTGGGGTTCACATGAGGGAAGCTGGTTGAGGATACAGGCTTTGAGGTGATGTGCAGCAAAGCCAGAATGTCCCTGATGTACCAGAGAGCAAAGCAAAGCTTCAATAAGATAAATTACTGGGAGAAGTATAAGCCACAGGATCATAAAAGCAACAATAACATGCATTGTGTGCTTACCACGTGCTGGGCATTCTGTTAAACCGTCTCGTTTCTCTTCAGAAACATCCTGTGAAGAAGGAAGTATGGTTAGCCTCCTCCTCTGGATGAGCATGTCTGTCAGGAGTCACCCAGTGTGACACCCAATTCCACGCCTAGCAGAGAGCGGCCACCCTTGGATGCTTCCTCAACACTGAAGCAGTGTCCAGAACACAGGGGTCAGAGCAGAGCAAAAGTTTCAGCATCATGTTTCCAACCCTGGCCCTTCCCTGTCTAGCCATGTGACTTAAGGCCATCCATCTATCTCTGTGGCCACTGTCTAATACCCTCATGTGATTGTTCTTAAGTATCAACAAGAGGGGAGATTTTGAAGACATATGACCATTTTAAAGTATATGTAGAAAGACTGGGAATTGAACTTACTATTTAACATATCCTTCTCAGTTGTTTTGAAATATGCTAGAACATTTTGGGGGCCAATGAAGGGAAAAAGAATGAATGAATAGAAAAGATTAGGGATAAATTGTCTCACCAGTCCAGAGTATATTATATGAAACTTTAAATGTTTTCTCAACGTGACATACATCAGTATGTCTTCCAAGAATGGGAACACTGTTTCTGTATTTTCTCCAAAAAGTATGATGTGAGGGAAATAAATGAATGCATTTTTTTCCAAAAGGAAGTCCAAACAACATTATACTTCATTTGCATCCAAGTTGATGCCCATTAAAGCAACACTGAGTGTGCCTGGCTTCTGATTTTTCTCTTGTGAAAGAAACTTCAAAATGATATTTATTTGATTTTATACAATCTGAGGGATCACGTAATGTTTCAGAAATAAGGATCGTGCTCTAAGGTTGATACATCATATGTCACTCACCGTGAACTAGTGAGGACTCGGCAAATGTACAAGGGAGCTTTTTGTTATCGCACTGGATGGGACAGCAAAGCAAAAGAAAGCCAGAAGAGAAGGATGTAATTAATCATTTAATACATTCCATTTTCTTAACCATCCCGTTAATTAAGACTAGTCTCTGTTTACAAAGCTGTTATGTTGGTGAGACCAGAGTGCCAAGTGCAGACTCTGGTGCCAAATGTACAACCACATACTCTGGCCAGGTGCATTGTGGGACTCAGCCCATTTGTGAGGATGGCTCTGTGAATTTGATGATAGATGCAGGTTAGCGCAGTGCCTAGCCACTGGTAGGTCAACGATTGTCCTATATTATCACTGTTTGCTCATAGTCCCAGAAAACATAGATGGGCATCTATAATGTGCAAGATACCAAGAAGAGAGCTGACGTTTCAAAGATGATTAAATTACTTTCCAAATTGTCAGGGGGAACAGAAACTAGTAGGGGAGGCAGGCAATCACACAATAGTTTTTAAGCTCAAGGCAAGAAGTTCAAAGAAGAGAAACGTAGCCTGGCTATGGAGTAAAATGGGCGTGGTGATCAATTATCTTTTCCTCCTTAGAAATCCATAATTTTGAGAAGCAGAGTTGTGGCAACAAAGCTAAGCTATATGACCCAAAACAAGTCGCTCAGTTTCTTCCGCTTCAGCAGCTTCCTAATTTGTCAAATGAATTTAAGTAGTAGCATGCTAGGGTCCCCTGGTACTGGCTTAGCACACCTATTTTGTGTGTCTCTTCTCAGTTTCGATTTCAGTGACCTTATCTTAACAACCAAAATCAGCATGATGGGTCTGCTACATCATAGGAATTGGCAAATACCCCAAACTAGAGCTCTGGCCTCCCACACAGGGATGGTTATTAACTATGTACTGGCATTCCTGAACTCAACTACTCAACTCCAAAGTATGTTCTAAGTGTAACAATTCTGATCTCAAGAGATATTTTTGCTACAATTACCTGTCACGCCGGTGCGACCAACTTGCCTATATTACTCTTGCTTCCCAGCTCTGGGCCAGACCTGGCTATGCCTGAAATTGTAGTGTTTATAATGGTAGTGACTTCAGACACACTCACTTCCCATCTATTTTCGTCTTGGCACATTTATTCCTGTGATGTCTCTGAATGAGACTTTCAACCCAGAATGTCTTTTCACCACTTCTGCCCCATTTTTTTTCTTTTGAAATAGTGCTAGTCATTTCACTTTTTTTTTAAAATTAAATGGAACATATAAAGATGATTCAAACAGACTGACTAATTCATTCTCCTGAAGTCTGGCACACAGCAGATGGCACTGAATCACCTATAAAGCATTTCTTTAGATCTCTGCCGTTGGTAGCAAGAATACTCTCACTAAACAAGCATTTCCTGTAAATGAGCACCTCGGTGCCATCTTGGTCATAAACCTGGGGCATTTATGAGTCCTTACATTAGAGACAGCCTGTTAACTATGAGTTCAGGCTCCGCCCAACCTCCCAAATTGCCATTCAACTCTTCTCAGCCACTTCTTGGCTTCGAGTTTTCTCATGAAAATACCTTGCATTGGTCATATCATCCCTCCCCCAACTAGCAATGGGGTGGGTTCTCAGGCTTTTGTTGCTCAGCCACTGTACCAGCAAGAAGCACGGTGTTGTCCTCAAAGATTGATTCCTTGGGGACAATCACAGCAGGCACAATGAGACACTTCTTAAAGAGGAAGACTTTGTAAACTTTGGCACAATTAACTTTGCTTTAGGAACTGATTCTTCTCAAAAGTCCCAGTGATGTGGAGCTATGTTGGAAACACTTTCCAGTTTGTGAGATACACTCAGTGATACCATCTTTTCTAGTTGGTATATATAAGATAAACATTATTCTCATTTTGTTTCAGATGACATATATGTTTAAAGAAAATAAAATGTTAGCTAAATGCACACAAAAAAACCAAGGTCTCAAAAAAAAGAAAAAAAAAACAAACCCAAGGTCTCCTTGGTATTTCTAATTTTTAAAATATATGATGCTTACTTGAAATGTTTCTCTTTAGTAGCATTTCTAGGGCAAAGACTTCATTCAGAAGACGCAGAAACACTTATTTACACCTGCTTAGCACCCACTATTTCTTCCCCAGAAGCTCTTTTGAGAACCCTCTCTGCCCCATCTACTGAGATTGCCTATCAATCATATTGCTCAAGTCTCACTGCAGGGAGAGTATGCACACCAGACTGGCTTTTCGAGAAGCTCTACTCCTCTGAGCCAGTGCTCAGTCAGGGTGCACACGTGACCAAAGCAAGGACAACCAAATGGGTTCATGTTCAGTGATTCCAGACATACATATGATACCACCTGGGACTTCCTGAGGGCCATCTTTGCTACCATGTGGGCCGAGCTAGCCGGAGTTGAAGCTGATGCTGTGGGCAGAAGAGCTCAGACTTGGAGAGAGGGAGGTTCTCACTGTCATTTGGCAATCTGAATCCCACCATAGTTTAAGCTTATAGGAGCCAACGAAATTGTTTCCTTCCTTCTTCCTTTTTATCAGCCATTTCATAATGATCCCTTTACTCCTTGCAAACCACAAGCAAATAATATCCAGGAAAAAAAAGACATGAACTTGTGAGTTCATAACACAGGTCAAACACACCACACACACACACACACACACACACACACACACACACACACACCCAAAAAAACCCCACCAACTTTACAGGAAATGGAAAAGATCAGACATGCTTAGTATGGTACATAAAATATTCAAATAAAGTGGGACAAAATAGTTTGTGTTTTTCAACAATTTCTTGTAAATATTTCACTTGACACCTGGGAATATATTCATTAACTGAGATTCTTGAGGTGGTTTACCATTTTATTTCTTTCTCCAATTGAATATTTCTGAAGTCAATTATAACATTTAGCATGAACTCAAGATGAAAATAATGCACATAAATGGTGAGTTAAAATAAAAAATTATAAAAGATTTCAACAATACATTTGAGTGTAAAAGGGAATTTATAATTCTGGAAAATGGCTGAGATGCCATATTGAGGAAGCTAAACCAAAAAACCAGTCACTGCCACATATAAGGGGGCTTGCAAGAACGATATTCTAAGGAAAATTCTTAGATCTCTCTAAATTACACCCTTTCCATTAACTTTGAAAGTAGGCAAGGTAGGACTACACCTTTAAGATGGTCCCGCAGGTAAAGTACTTGGCATGCAGGCATATGAGACCCTAGGAGAGTCCATGGAACTCCCATGAAGTGGTGAGGTAACATGCATGTCTGTAATTACCAGAGCCTCTGCTGCAAGAAAGGAAGTGGAACCTGGAGACTATTCCCAAGTGAGTGACCAGCTAGCCTGGGATACACAGTGATGAACTACAGAGACCCTCTTCAAAGAAGAGCGAAGATTAGGATCAATTCCAGAGTTGGCTGCCAACCTCTGCGTGATCATCATGCATGAGCCTGCTTCACCAGATAAGAAAGGTAGGATCATAATAATCAAGTCAGAGCAACAAGATTCCAATAAGAAGTTTCCGACGACATTTCTAGTCCTAGATTTGTAAAGAGCCACAGTACACGGTGTTACACAATATGGAACAGATCTTTGAGAGCATCCGTTCCGTGATGAGCAGAAGTCTGGATACTGAGAACTTCTGTTGGCTTGAAGACAATGGGATAAACTCTATACCTTAAGCCTGTAGCCTAAATTAAAAAACATAAATGAAAACACAGGACTGTTAAGAAAGCAAAGTTTACCTGTGAGTTCAAGACCAACCTGATCTACAATAACTAGTTCCAGGACAGGCTCCAAAACTACAGAGAAATCCTATCTCAAAAAAAAAAAAAAAACAAGCAAACATACAAAAACCAAAAACAAACAAAAAACAAAAGAGAATGAAAAAGAAAAAAAGGAAGCAAAATTTACAATCTTTTTTCTGGATTTTTCCCTTATGCCTCCATATGGTCTACATAATAATAAAGACAACACACCACATCAAAATCTTTTTCAATGCAGTTAGATCCTTCCTTCCCCCATCCCTACCTACTCTTTTCTTTCCTCCCTTCTCCTCCCCCTTTTACTTTTCCATCTTCTCCACACAAGAGGTCAAACCCAAGGCCTTTACCATGCTAGGCAACTGATTTACCAGAGAACTACATCCCAAGTCCAAGAGCCTCTCACAGCTCTCACAACAGCGATTTCCAATGGTGGGTTAAAGGGACAGAAGGAAGCATCCAGACTCTTCAGCCCATCCAACTGCTCTTTTGTATGACCATATTTAAATAATCCGGAATTCCCATGAGACAGTCTTATTTTTCACAGATACAGATTAATTGGTTCCAGAGTACCTTTCTGGCACTCTAATACACATAGAACTTTCTGGAAAAGAGGCGGGATGTGGTAGAGGGAGTGGGAGGAGGCTTAGGCCATAGGTCGATATGAATGTGCTTTTCCTCTTCATAGAGACTGGCCCTAGGGTCAGACTCTTTTTTCTACCGTGTGGGCTGGCCATCAAGGTCTTAAATTATGGGATACACTGGCTTTCATTTATGCAGCACACGCTGACATCGAATGAATGCGACACCCCTGCTTATTATCCCGAACCATGCGTTAGCCAGTTCAGCTTGCTCTCCACAGAAATGAGGAAGTTGGCCAGTGCTCTGGGAAAGGGCACTCCGAATACCTGCCTAGTGTTCCCTTCCTTTATTTCTCTCCGCAGTTTAAATAGAGCTATTTGTTATTTCCCCACCCTTGCCCATCTTGTGGTTTTCCTCTAACTCACTTTCAAGTTGTTGAAACCCTTAGAGTTCTTCCAAGACAGAGGCCACAGTAAGGGTCAAACAGGAACCATTAGTTTAAAGAGTAAGCCCATATCCCCACAGAGATTTAGGAAGTGAAGGTGTAGGAGACCCAGTCAACTTTGAATCTCAAATACGGGGTTCTTTTTTTTTTTAGTGTAAGTATGTTCCAGGAATGCATTCAAACGACGATCCTGGTCGTAAGCGGAAAGGGAAAAATAAGAGAGGAATCACTTTCTGGAAAAAACAGAACTTGGAATGAAGAGACTTGGATGGAATCTATTTATCTTGGGAGTCAAACTATTTTCTGTCTTGTGCTTGCCTGCTCTCTTATTTTCCTTATTTCCTCCTTATTTATTGATTTACTTATTTATATTGGGATTTGAACCAAATGCCTTAGTAGGCAAGTGCTCTACTATGTAGCTACACCCCTAGCCCTTTATTTGCTAAAACAGTCTTGCTGAACTTTTTCTGTGGTCCAGGCATACCTTAAATTTAGGATCTTTCTATTCCAGCTTCCTTAGTAGTGAGGAGTAAGGCATGCACCACTGGGCTTGATTCAATGTTTTTTAAAGGATTTGTTTCACACACACACTCACACACATCTATCTATCTATCTATCTATCTATCTATCTATCTATCTATCATCTATCTATCATCTATCTATCTATCTATCTATCTATCTATCTATCTATCTATCTATCATCTATCTATCTTTTCAAACTGTGCATAATTTCTTATTTTTATTTTGGTTTTGTTGCTGTTATATATCTAAAACATTGTTTTAAATGTGATCAGCAGGGCAATCATCAAGTGACTTTAAATACATATGAAAGTATAACTGTCAAAAGGCATAAACATTTTTCTCTAGAAAAAAGTTATAATGAAGATGGTAACTTGCACGTTACATGGAATTTCATAAAAGATCTAGATCTGCGTATTTATTAAAGATTCAGATACAGATGGCAATAGAAGAACATGCTAAACTTAGCACTACAATAATGTACATGGGTTACAATGAATGGACTCGGGGAGGCTCTAAGCACTTGCTTGGCATCAGACAAACGCTTCTTTAAAGACATACAGTGCTTTTGTTCTCGTTCTTATGTGGCTATATCAGTCTTTCTCCTGACCATCATATTAGAAGTTGAAAATGACAGACATTTAGCCTAACAAAAAGCAAATTGTGCATTTTCCACTTTCAATATATGATTAAGATCTTTGTTCAAGCCTGATACGGCAAGAGTAAAGATTAAGAGAACAGAATGCATTCTAGCCTCAAGATTTTTGTCTCATAAACTCATAAACTGTTAGCAAACATCTTTGTTCTTTTAAGAATGGCTGAAAACATCCAACTTCTGGGAAAAAAGAATAAATGGACATTTTGTTTTACTATTGTGCATGTTGCAAAAATAAAATACCATTCAGAGCATTCATTGAACTGTCAGAGTTCTGATTGATGGACAGGCATTTACCCCATTTTAATAAATGGTAGCTTATACAAGAACATTTCGCTATCCTTGGAAATGGGGAGGTTGAACTCCCCCATTGTTAAGACCATACTAAAAGGCTTGAAATCAGAAGCAGATTTTTATTCAGCCTAATAGATGAATGAATGGGAGTTTGTGTAGACTCTCTACCAGATTTTGTTCAATTAAGCCAGGAACACTGAATAAAATAAATTCACAGATTACATCTTTCTACCTGCAAGTTAAAATAAACCAAGCTCAGCAACCCTTTCCTGCTCCATTCATCCACAGTTTGGAAAGCATAAACCTGACTGGGCAGTCAGAACGCGAGCCGAGAGGGAGACACATCCAGAGGAAAGGAAGCTGCTACATTGCTCACTGGTGAATCAGACATCCCCTCCTGTCTGCGGGTGGAGGTGGAAAATGTCCTGGGCATAAGGCATGTTCTGGTTCCAAATGGGAGATCCGTGCTCAGGAGTGGGTTAATCCGTTTCTTTCCTCTCTCCCTTTCCTCCCTTCATTATCTTTGAAATGAGACAAGGTCTTGTACGTTGTTCAGGCTGGTCTCAAAGGGTCTTCTTTTTGTCTCTGCTTCCTAGTGCTAGGGTTAAAGGCAAGTTACACTACTGACTGGTCCATTTCCTCTGGGTTGGCACAAGGCAAACATTAAACAGCTGCGCAGGGAAACAGGCAGTGAGTAGGTCCATTTTTGTCATGGTGGCTGCGCCATAAGGAGAGAAACCATCTAGCAAGAAAGGGGACACAAGGTGTCACGCCGGGTGGACATTTCTTTCTAGGACTCTTTTCTCTTGGTTCTCAACTCCGTTTGGCTCATGTCTGAGAACCTCTAGGAAGCTGACACTAGCAAGCCACCTCTGAAACTGAATGAGTGATGTCTTCCTTTTGAAGCTGAATTATACAAAAATTTCTTCACTAGGCAAAGTAGAACTTACGGTACTACTGTGAATAAATGTAATTACCAGACTTGGCTGTTATTTTCTACAGGTGAGGATTTTCATGGGTGAAAATAATGCAATTATGTTGGAAGAAAAATCAAAAGCATACAAACATGTTGTGATCAATATATCATCGGAAAATAAAGAACTAAGCACATTTTGTACGAAATAAAAATTAAGTACCTTTAAACGAACAGAGAATGGCAAGCGAGTCAAACCCTATGAAAATAGGACAGGGCAGAAAGGTAAGTATAGGATCCCATTTCTAACATTCAGTAAACACCCTGGATGCTTGAAAAACAAAATCAATAAACCTAAAGGTTAGGACAACATAAAAACAACTGTGCTCAGCATTACATTTATATAACTGATCAATTGAAGAGAAAACAGCTCAGGACTGTGTGTGTGATTGTGTATGTGTGTGTGTGTGTACTCACACAGGCTCCTGTTTCTGTGTAAGATGTATGTTTGAGAAAAAGGAAGTGTAAGAGGGAATGGTCTTTTTAAATGACCCTTTTCACTTAAAGAATCACTGCCCAGAGGACTAGGCGCCCTATTCCCCACCTGTAACATGAGCACTCCTGCTTGGTACCCCCAGCTGTTTAGTCCCAGAGAAATATCACACATAGGTCTCCATCAATTATAAGCTGATTGGCCCATTAACTCTAGCCTCTCACTGGCTAACTCTCATATCTTGATTAATCCATTTTTCTGATCTATGTTAGCCATGAAGCTCAGTATCTTTTTTCAGTGGTTACAGATCACATCCTGCTGCTTCAGTGGTCTGGGCAGGAGTGGGAGGAATCAACTTCCTCCTTCCCAGAAGTCTCCTGTTCTCATTACATCATTTCTACTTCCTATCTGGTTTTCCCACCTACACTTTCTGCCTGGCTAATTAGCATTTATTTAAAACATGATTGACAGATTACAGACAATTCTCCCGCACCACCCACCCACTCCTAGCAGTGCTGTCATAGGGGGAACACAAAGAGAAGGGATGCTAAAGATATCCCAGAAAGCAGGAATGGCTTAAACTAGGTCTTAGGACAGCTAACCTAGATACAGACACTTGGAGGACAAGGGACATAGCTTTTCTAAATACAGTAGTAGAGAGGCTGAGTGGGAGGGGCTCACATGGTTGAAACTGTCAAATCACATTCACAGAAAGCCTCGTGCATTCTGTTGAAGCCTCTGCATTCTATATGTTGTTGGGAGCCAATGGATACAGAAGTTAGTAGATACATCCAATTTTGGTGAACATGGGGTGAACAGACAGAAGTGGGAAGGAGACAAAGCACAAGACAGTGCAGAGGGTCATTTGACCACCTAGGAACATTGTTGTGGGCTATTTGTACACTGTGTGAAGATGTATTTGCTGTGATTGGTGTAATAAAAAGTTGAACGGCCAATAGCTAGGCAGGAGGGAGAGAGATGGAATGACAATATCAGGTGTGTGGCTTAAAAGGGAAATAAAACTAAAGGTTTATAATAAGGAAACTGGTCTTCCCAATTGAAGATACGGTGATGTGAAGGGTTAGCACAACCAGTAGGGTTTACGACCAGGAGTTTTGAAGACCAGGGGATGTGAAGAAACCAGTTTGGTTGTGTTCACAGTTGACGCACTACTTACACAGTCAAGAGTTGTTGGGCATGTGGTGAAATATTTGGGTCTTAGAATGAAGAATAAAGGTCTAGGGTAAAGACTTAAATTAAGAAGCAATCAGCATGTAGATGGTGTGGAAAGATAGGAAGTTGTGTGAGATCACCATGATGGTTAATCTTCAGGGTCCATTTGACTGGGTTTGGAATCCCCTAGGAGATGCACCTCTGGATGTGTCTAGGAGCATGTTTCCAGAAAGATCTACCTCAAATGCATTACAGATTAAACAGAAAGGGAAGAGGGAGAAAGCAAGTTGTGCACTGGCATTCAAGGCTTTTTGCTTCTTGATTATGGACACAGTGTGACAATCGATCAGTCTCATGTTCTACCACCATGCTTCCTTTGCCACGATGGGCTATTTTGTTGCAAACCACCAACCACCAACCAAAATAATCCCCTTCTCCTGAGAGAACCAGGCAGGTTTCAGCAGAACTGTGGCCATAGCACAGTGACCTGAGAGGACTTTGAGCCCAACATTCCCTTAAGTTGCTTCCTGTTATCCATTTGGTTACAATAGCAAATAAAGAATTAATACAACCTAAAAGGAAAAGAAAAGCGAGGACAAGAAGTGTAGAAGCGAGGGCTGGGGCCAACAAAGCTAACAGGCTGGAAGAACAGGAGGAGGAAGTGGAGCCAAAAGAACAGATGGAGATCCTTGTGGAACCTGTACTTGCTCTCCGGACACCTGCTCTCCCACCGGCATCTTATCTGTGCCTCACATCTCCCACATTCCCACGTCAGCGTCAGCGTATTGGACTCCCGTCTGCAGGAATGGCAGACATGCCTGTCATTGCTCAGTGTCACCTCTTACCTGCACTGCTACAGTTTTCTGCCTGGTTTCCCCTCTCCACCCTTGCCTTCATGATATGCTCTCCAAAGTACAAGAGACATTTTTTCCTTCCTGAGTGGCAAATCTGATGATGCTGTTTCTGAACTGTTGGACAAGGAGTCACCACCTTAGGAAATCTTGAAAGACACACATGATCTCTCCATGTGTGTTACTGCTGCAACTGATGGACTAACCATTCGATTCCGAGTTGTTTTTAAAGCAAGCTATGTACTCTCCCACTTTGGGTGTTGGCGTATGTGGGTTTTCTTTACGGAGCAGTCTTTAGTTGCTTCACCCGGATAACTCTGTCTTGCCTTAGGAGATTCGTCTGGAAAATCTTGATGCCTCTCTCGTCTTCCAGAAGGAAACAGAGACTCTCTCAAGTGCCTTCCTTTCATCTTGCCTTCATCACACTGCATAGCAATGTGTGTTTCCTACTAGCCCGGGAACGTGGCTGTCAACCACTAAATTACTGTCATTACATGGCACTTAGTAAACACATATGTCAAAAGATAAATGACAATTAAGTTAATATCTGAAAGAATGATCCCCCAAAAAAGAGTTCATAAACTTACATCGAAAGTGATGACAGGACAAGGAAGATTCTAGAAAGAGAGAGAACACTTATGTGCTAATGACTCAGCAAAGTTGTTGATCATAAGAGAGACTGAGACTTCAAGATAGTTCAATTACTACCTCAAAGACACCTTCCAACGTGAGATGGTAGTCTAAGTAAAAGACCTCGGAGTCAAAGACAGAAATTTGTGTTCCATTGGTTCATCTGAACTACAAAAGCTGTCGTCTTCATTGTTGGAGAGCAATGTATTTAAACTTTATCCAGGATAAACACACATAATTTAAAAACCAAGAACGTAAAGTCCTCTAATGCCTGTCATCTTTTGAGTACCTGCACGCCTAAAAAGTTGTGAGTTCTGAAGCATTTTTCAATTTTGGATATTTATTACGGCCTATGCTTTCTATCCTAGAATCTGCGTGATGGAAAAAAAAAGGATGGAAATAAACTCTAAAATTTGAAACTTTTCTGACCCCAGCATTTCAGATAGGGGCTAGCATTGCCTTAATTGCAAAGGTATAAAGGAAAGTAGTAAACAAAGGAAACACGGAGACACAAGAGGCTGAGTTTGGATGGGTTTTGTGAAGAAGTGGGGTGGGGGGGAATTAGACATACACCATGGATCAGAGTGTATTCCACAGGGGGAGACACTGGGAATAAAACAAATGTCCATTATCTTTGGCAACAAGGACACTTTCTTGGTATATGGAGGTGACTACTCGAATCAAATGAGTTAGGCAATTAATAGGAAAAAAGAAAGCAGAGAAAACAGGTTAGGCATACATTTTCAAGAACTCTTACTGCAAAGATAAGACAAATCCGAGAAACTTCTTAGGCAACTGTGTATTTAAGATCCTATCAGCACGCCTTACATCTGTGTTTTCTTTCTTGAAGAGGCAGCTGGTTGCTTAAGGGCTGAATGAAAAAAAATGGTTAGGGAGACTTTAAAGATGGAAGAGGTGGAACCAAAATGAAGGCAGGGCAGGCAGAACAAGATGATCAAAGATGCAGGAGAGACGGAGATCAGGATCACAGTTTGGAAAGACCACTTCACTCTCTGAGACATACCCAAGGAGGTCATAATGAGTGACATGGAGACCAAATGGGCTTCTGCTACTCTCTACGTCTGAAAGGAGACCTTACATCGAGAAGAAAGAAAGCCAAAGGCAGCTGAGAGCTTGAGAAAATGGTGAGAGTTTGAGTCTTTGCAGTGAACCTGGGGACAGATGGAAGAGAGATCTATAGGGAAAGGACTCATTGTGGACGGGTCAAACATGGAAGGACGAAGAACGAAACTATGTCTCCTGATTCTCCCATCTTAAAGCACCTAGTGCCTGTTCCCATTGGGCTTCTACAGAGAGAGCTGGCTGAGTTGAGGAGCAGATGGCTACATGATTATGACCTCTGCAGCAAATTCCTCATAATATTTACATAATTCATCAGATCTATGGGCCTTTATTAAGAGGAAATGCCAGGCTCTGATTATTATTATTTCAGAATGAGATTTATTGAAATCTGGATGAAATAACTTCTGGGAAAAGAAAACACATCAAAACAGACACTCTTCTCTCTTCAATAAAGTCAACGACATAGAGATGTTGAAGAAATGAATCAGATATAATGACCATCTAACTCTGAAAAGCAAAACCCTTTTAGGAACTGTGAGGGAGCTTTGGTCCTGAATTCCAGTCTAGTTATTCACTAAGAATGTTTAATAGTAGTTGGAAAGCAATTAATCATCTTATAGCACAGATCCAAGGGCTGTCACCTTTCAGTGCCATTAGCAAAACTGTCTGGGATTTTATCTGTACTTTTCTGGTGACTTAAAGAGCATTTTTAAAAAGCTCCATAAAGACCTGAAGAGTGCTTAAAAGTCAATGGGCCTTGACACACAGATTGCAAGGGACAATCAATGTGCTAGTCAGACTGAAATAAAATCGACAAGTCTCTTAATTTTCACATGACAGAGAAGCAGTTTTAAGAAGTCCAAAATGCATATTCATTTCTGCTTGAAGCTCTTCCCCCATCAACCAACAATAGCTAACGAATGTTTAAACCTAAAGACTATTCTAGCTCTTAAATGATATACGCTTGTTTGCTGTCTTGTGTTAGCCAGATAGTATGTAAACCACAGGCTCTCTTCGGACTTTGTGGCCTCCACTTGGAGGTGGAAAGAGAGGGTCATGCCCAACGTGAAGCCAGGTCAGATGATAGCTGCCTAGTTTACGATCTCAGATGAACAAAGATAGGGGACATAAAGACAAAAAGACAGGAAATAATGTATTTTCCTCAAATCTTTAGATCAAGGTCTAAGTTTATTCAAAATATGAACTTTCAATCCCAGATTCACTCTAGCGTGGATTCCATTGTAGTGAACATCCAAAGAAAGCTTCAAGATACATCCTCAAGGGAAGCTAATTCACACCCACAACAGAGATTTTTCAGTGGAAAATGATTACTGATACAGTTCTTAGGGCCATAGCTTTTGTTCACAGTAATAATTCTTATATTGTAGTGATTATGTATGATAGAAAAATTTTCTATGAAAATGGAACAAAAACCTTACCAACTTGTTGGGTTTAATGTCACAACTGTCTCTGAAAAGATCACTTGACACAGTGTACGAGAGTTGGCTGCAGAGGGCTTAGACCATGCCACTGATAATAAAAGCTGTGTTTCTGTCTTACATTCCTTCAATTCCCACTAGTAGACAAAGAGGGGATAAACTTAGAGGCTGGTTTACATCTGGATAGTTATATTAGTAAGCTTTGCAATGAAATATGGGAGGCAGCCGGCTTTACAGAGCAAAGGTTTACTCGGCTCATAGCTTTGGAGCCTCATGGGCAGAAATTCATGGTGCGCAGCAGATGGCAATGGCCAGGGTATATTAAGCTGCGTGCTCACATCTGGAGCCAGGGATCAAGGGCTAGTGGTTTCCTATCAGGCTCCAGTGTGCAACACATTTCCTCCTGCTAGTCACCTTTTAAAGATCTCCGCCACCTCCACTTGCTTACACCTTATCCATGGGCTTCTTTGGTGATGCAGCCATATTCAAACAACAATACAGATGATAGTCTCCCTTCTTGTAATAAGTAAAGCGTGTGTGACGGAAGAGAAGGGGAGCTTAGGTTTTGCCTACAGCCTGACTTGTGTGTGCGCACGCGCACGTGCGAGGCTTCCATTGTTGATTTCCCACTTTGAGCCTCCTCTTTCCCATTTAGAATGAAGGCAACAATCCAACAGTGGGCTACAGAACCTTACAAAGTTTTCGGAAGAAGGAATACAAATGGTTATGAAATATTTTTGATAAGTCCTCATTATCTTTAGCCATCTCTAAAGCATTAAATGTTCTTTGAGATTTCATCTTACCCCAGCCAGAAAAGCTAAGATTAAGGAAACTAAAGACAATGCGTGCTGGCAAGGCTGTGGGAAAGGAGAACGCTCACGCGCTGCTGTGAAAGGGAAAACTGATGGAGCTGCTGTGGACCTTAGTGCAGCAGCAGCTCTGCTATTTGACCCAGACGTCTATGAATAGGGCCCTACTGCCTGCTGCAGAGATACCTGCTCATTCGTGGCCGCGGTTGCTTTACTCACAGTGTCTGGAACATGACAACAGCCGACATGTCTATCAAATAATGATGAAGTGATGAAATGTGATGTCTGTATTAAAATGGAATTTTCTTTAGCTAGGAAGAAAAATGAAATGATGAAATTTTGCAGGCAAAGGCATGGACCTAGAAAACAGAATACGGAATGAGGTCACCTAGAAAGACAAATGCTGCATGTTCTCACTGATACGTGGACTCTAGTGTCAAATCTTTAGATGTCTGTGTTGAATTTGGAATACCTATCTAATAAGGAAACAAGAAAGGGGCTGTTGATGGGAAGGGCAAAGAAAGATCTTAAGGGAGGAGGGCTAACAGAACAGAGACCATATGGAGGGGGAAAGGGTTAACAATGGGGAGGGAGTTTTAAGTGGACAGAGGGGTGGGAGGGTAGAGCAGGAGAGGGCAGTGGGGTGGGACAAATAACACTGGGGATGTTTGACACAGCCATGTAGAAATCCATTTTATAGGCTTCATAGTACATGTATGTATTCATATAGCAAGGTTGTGGGAGTTATACAGCAGATCATGCTCATCCCAGAAGACATATGTTGTCAAATCAAAATCCCAGTGCCAGGTATGAGATACCTCCCCATGTGCAGTTTGTCAGAGAAGTCCCAAAGACCCCCAAATAATTATGGTTACTGTCATTACTTTTGGTTTAGGGAAAAAAACGTCATCAGAGTTCCCCATCTGCGAACCCTGTGAGCCACAACAGTGACCAGCAAGATAGAGTCATGAGCGTAATGCATGTTTTGGGAGTAAACAACTGCTTTCTTATTGCATTGAAGGTTCACTCTAGAGGAGGAAACACTAACTAACTGCACTAGCTAACTGCAGGCCTGGCCAAGAACCTGTGGCTGTGCACCCTTCACCCCTCAACCACCTCAAGCCTCAGCCACTGAGCCAACTGCTATCATTTTTAATAAATGGTCATAGTATCAAATTTCCCTCTAAATTGACATCTCTCTACCTATGGATTAGTTGAGTGGCTAATAACACAACACAATCATCCAAAGTGCCTAAGAAGTGCCCAGCCACAAATAGGACATCGATACCACACCCCTATCCTAAGGCTCAGGAACCACAGTGGAAGACACAGGTGAAATATTCTAAGAGCTAGAGGTGGGGAGCACCAGAACAAAAGAGTCTCCTCTGGACATGAGAGGACACTAGACTCAGGAGCTCAGAACAGTTATGGTTGCCTGCACAAAACCTGCAGAAGACCAAGCCAGTCGTTCTAGATGGAGAGGAAGGGGGCCTATGTGCCCCATTCCTAGCCGGAAGGGCTATGACCAGTTCACAGGCTCTTTACGGGTCTGGCTTCTAGTAGGCTGATACCACACGTCAGCATTGGTAGGCTGTTAGATTTTTTATTTTTTTGAAAGAAAGGACATGAAGTAGGGTATGAAGAGGTGGAAGTGGTTCTGTAAGGCGTTAAGGGGAAGAATTGGGGCTGAACGTGATTAAAATACATTGAAACGATCAAGAATAAAAATACCTTTGCAGGAAAGGCAAGCGAGCAGGCAGCTGGGTCCTCGTTGGACGCTGACTTACAGTGCACCTTGACCCTTCAAGTATTTTCCTATCATTCACCTCTGTTTTCTCACTGACCCAATACCCATCAAAACCTCCAGGTAGTCTTGATTTTCCGTGTCTGGGGCATAAAAGTTACCACAAAAAAATGTCTTGAACTGAACAAATTTTACATATTCTCTCCAAGGAACTTCCTTGATTTATCAGGCTCTAAGTCCTTTTAACTGGAATTTTAAAACGCTTGCAACACGGTTGTGTAAAACAAAAAGAAAAATAAAACACATCTTTTTTAATTAATGATTAAGCCGCCAAACACAAAAACATCAGAGTATTCTAAGCTACACAAATAAGTTGCTCATTCTACAGAGTTATCTGTAATGAAATGTCAAAACAAGCCTAACTGATGACGTTTGGATGCACTGACCCTTCAGAGTCAACGGAAAAAAAAAATCTATAATTGTAATAACATAATTCCCCCCTTTTTCCATCTCCTCCACTATAAGAAATGACCAAACGCTGCTACTTCACATGCTGCATGCTCCGAATGTGGAAGGGTTTCTGAGGATAAGATTCGATGGGCAATTAGAAACCTAAGTCTGGCATCAAAACCAACCACGTGGCCCGTTCCAGTTGTGCGCCTCCCCTCTCTGCAAAGCAACCATGCATTCTCTCCATTTGCATTTCAACTGCATGGAAAGCGGCGTGCTTGTGTTAAGTCCAGCTGGGAAGTAGAGTCAGCAGATATCATACACAAACAGGAAATCTAGCTGCCAGCAAGAAGGTGTTCTTCTCCACACAATGGAGTTTAATGTTATTCGGAGTGAAACCCAAGGGCACCATTACCATTGGGCACCCCTCATACCCTTTGTACATGATAGTAGTTTATACCTATAGTATATGTTTCCTAAGCCTATTTGAACTCGCTGCTATCCCTAGGCATACGTATGTATACCTTCCCCTGTCTGGGCCTAGCTTTCAATCAGCAAGTGTGTCAAGGTGGGTGGAAGGAAGACAGGAATAGTAAAAGAGGAAAAATCAATTTTCAGAAAGCATATGGTAACAACAGAATATTTAATCAAATTAGCCTAGAAATTCCTTCCTATTTTCAGAACTCTTTGCAAGGCAGTTGCTTCACGGTACCAAATGAATTTCAATAAATGTCATATATTTAGTTAGATGGCTTATATTTGAAAGTTGCCGAAACAGGTCAACACACTCAGAATAGATCTTGTTCTAGGACTTGACAGATGAATATTGATATTGAATATAAAGATTGGCATTAGGTAAAAGGTTCCGGGCTGAAGAAAGTCATTCACTTAACACTCAAGTAAGTATTTGCTGGATACCTACTATGTGACAAAAGAGAAAGAGATGAATATTTGGTATATAAATAAGATGTCAGCAAGATGAGGGGTGTCAAAAATATTTCTTCGGTACCAAGAGTTTTCACATCGTGTTAGTTCCCGTTCACGGTGCTCTGTTGCTAGTTTACACCTATTCCAGATTTTTAAAAGATGCCATTTACTCACTCTTAGCAAAAACCAATGTCATATTTTCCCCGAAAATCAGTGGGTACTTCCATGGTTTCAAAGATTCCGTAGACATCAAAGAGCTCTGAGGGACATTCAGTTTATGGGTAATGGTTTAAGGTTTAGTGAATCAAAAACACATGGATTAAATTTCCCTTAAAAGACCCCTAGGTTTAAAACTCAAAGAGAGAAAATGCTCTGGCCTCAAGCTAAGCCAAGACTTAGTTTTTAAAGTCAGTTTGAGTTGTCTTATGAACCCAACACTGGCTGGGCTTTCCCACATAAGCAGGCCTCAGAGGAGGCGACAGAGCATTCCCAACTCGGTTACGGACATTTTCTCTCTCTCTCTCTCTCTCTCTCTCTCTCTCTCTCTCTCTCTCTCTCTCTCAGTTTGGACAGCTACCTTATGTCAACGGTCAGCAGTTGGAGTCATTTTTGGATCTCCAAGTGATTCTGTTGTAATATACAACTTCGAAACTGGACCTCAGATCGTAGGTGCTATCTCTCAGATTTTCTACTTGCAGGCAACACCTCATCATTTCAAAACAGGAAAAGGTCTGCAATCTTAATATATGCACGGCTTTATGGTGCATGATTATGTTTGTGTTTAAAATAGTAGGAAAACATACAGTACATAATCTTCCTTTTGTACACAATAGCTTTCCGGAAGGCCGCTAGCTTGGGCACTTTAGCTAGTTTCTAGGATTAGAGGAAACATGTCCATACATAACCTGTGAGCCTTTCTTCCTTTGGAAAACTAGACTGCAACACGGAGCTGATTGCTTTGAAAGGGCACGCAAAGCCAGCAAAGCCAGCAAGGTGGTGCACGTTTTGAGTTTCAATAATAGGGAAAGAAAAAACAAAGGGGGCAGGCTCAATCAGATCCAAAATAAAGAGCCAATATTCCAAGAAGAGAGCCTAGTCTGAAGGGGGAGAACTTGGAAATGAAGTTCACACACAAACTTAGGATGGATTCAGCTTTCAGAAAATGAGGGCCTCGGTGTAAGAACGAAATAACTAGATTATCCTGTTACTTAGAGACGACCGTAGTCTGGTGCAAGGCATGTGGAGTGGCCGGTTTAGAGAAGCGTGTTCTAAGTGATGGATGATAAAATAGCCTTGTCTTTTTTGACTTAACTTTCCATAGTAGAATTTTTTTTTGAGAATTCTAGAAAAACTAAGTGCTGTGTTTAGAAGGTCGTCTAAGACACTCTGACTGTGTGTGCTGTTCCACTGGACAGTACCCTAAGGAGCCACACCACTGGGCACAAACTGTCAAGGCCACATGGGACCAAATCTAGCCTGCAGACTTTGTGTCCCTCTTGGATGTATAGTGCTTTAAGTATACCCAGTTAACATTTTAAAACTGGGATCTGTGTGGATTCTCTTGAAAATTTACAAGATAGCGATCACGTTGGTTCATGACACGCAGAAAGGCCACATGACAGCTCCAATGTTGGGATACCAAGTGATGACTGTCCCCTCTCTGGTGGAATGTGTGTCAGCACCTGGGAAAAATAGTTACCTTCATTCATTGAAGACACTTGTTTGCAAATATTTCTATAGGACACATGCAGAACAGGAAAGGAAGAGGGAGATCAGCATGGCGTCTTCGCACAGAAGGCAGAAGGACACGAAGAGAGGGGGGAGACACAAGTGCCCAGCACACAGGCTCTAAACCCTAGCAATTGCCTCACTTGCTGGCACCCACCTGACACCCTGGAGAGGACCTGCGGATGACTATGTGGGTTTTATTGCCAGACTCAGGGCAGAAGGTAAGAAGCCTGCATAGCCTAACGGGCCAACAGCTCTGCCATTGAACCTGAGGAATGTAGGGAGCTGCCATGAATCTGTTTTCGTGTTATAAACAAAAGGTCCGGGACACCTTTGTACCTTTGCCTTTGAGACTGGAGCTACCCACAGAGGCTTTTTAATTTTATTTTTTTAAAGAACACCCCACCTTCTAAATGAGAGACTCTGTGGCCAGCTATGCAGTGCAAAATTTCAGAAAAACACAAGAACACAAGGATACTATGGAGGGGACTCTCGGCATTCACACATTATCTCCTTAAGGTTCCGGCTAAGGTCATCCTTGATGAGAGGTCCTTCCCGCATCCCGTTGCTGGGTTTCAATCTCCATTCCTATCCTCCTTACCCTTCATCAGTGCCCATTCTCCTCATCACTAGCATACAACAGGCATTTTTATTTACAATTTCTTGTTTGCCTCCCTCAACAGAACCGGGTGTCATGGGGTCACAGTTTTGGAGGCCTTCATCCCCTACAGAAACCGCACACACTAGAACAATGCCTAGTAGATGCTCAGTGAAGTCCTAAACCCCCAGCCACATTGTTAAGAGACAAGGAGCTTGGCTTTCCTGAGCACCTGTGGCCCTCTGGCCACATCCCACAACTGTTTTCCCCCATCTCATAAGTAGTACAGTGTCAGGTTTTCACCCTTATGATATCATCTATATGAACCATAGCTTTTCCCACATTACTCTATGGCCCTGTGGCTCTGAAATTAGACGCGAACAGGAGGTCTGCATAGACACCCTTGCACACATCTACACAAGCACAGAAAGAATACATAGGCCGGGGTCTGTGACTACAAAGGTGATATTGTCCCCCATTTCACAGCGCTCACACCTCCCGTTACATATGCCACACGTGCGCTTCTTCTCTCTCAATTATGTTTTATAGCTTATAAAGCTTTCTTTATTTTGTCCCTTGAAAAGCAAAGGAGTCTGATTTTTACTGGGTGTTTTTATTAAAACAAAACCCAAGGGGAATATAAACGTTAAACAATTTAACACAGCTGAAGAAATGTCTGAGAATGGGCTTTCTGATGGACTGGCAGGTTACAAAGCCACTCACCGCTCTTAATCTGATAATGGGCAGAAGACCCCACACATATGAAGAAAGGCTTTCTATTTTTTTTTTTTTAAAGTTAAGAGAAAAGTAAAAAGGAAATTGGGAGGCAAAGAGGGAGGCGGGGAGAAGGGGGTGGGGACTGGGTGTATTACCAGAGCATAGAAATATTCCACTCATCTTGGTCTCTAACCAGTGGAAAGTCTCGCAGGAGCTAAACCTCTGCTGCTGGCTGGGAATGAGCTGAGCAGCTGGCTCAAGCCTGCCCTAGTCTATAAAGTGGGATTGTGAAGGCCTTAAGATGAGCTGTGCCCAATGTGGAGAACATGAAGAAGGAAGCAAGCAGAAGCAGCATAGACATCTGAAGTTTTTTATGTTTCAGTCTTCAGCGAGTGAGATGACTGAATGTCTTTTTCATGTGACGTTCCCTTAATAATTAGGGGTTGTAGCCGGGCGGTGGTGGCGCACGCCTTTAAGCCCAGCACTCGGGAGGCAGAGGC
>NC_022035.1:12222864-12307382 GCF_000317375.1 Microtus ochrogaster | reverse complement strand
GTGAGTTCGAGACCAGCCTGGTCTACAGAGCTAGTTCCAGGACAGGCTCCAAAGCCACAGAGAAACCCTGTCTCGAAAAAAAAAAAAATTAGGGATTGTAGCTTCACTTTGTATCTGTGATATCTGGCTACGCCATTAGGCTGTAACTTTCTCAAGGGCAGATCCATTTTTTATTTCCCTCCTCCACTTTTGGATATTCTCCTAGAACCAGCACAGATACTGATCACAGTAAGCTTCTTTGCTCGTTTTGGTGAGAAAAATCTGAGTTCGGTAGTGAGTAAGTGTGAGGAACTCATAACCAACTTGATCCCAAACAAACACTGGTCACAGTGTCTACTGTATATTACTGAGAGCTGGCTGTTGTTTTCCCACTAAGAAAAACCCATGAAACTCTGTCCTGAGGGCCCAGTATCAGACAAGAGTTGCAACATAGCCAGGCAGGAGAGGACTTCCTGCACTTGAGAGTCTGCATTCACTTTGTCCCTGAAGGGAGAATGATAAGGACTTTAGGTATCCCAGGCACAAACACAGTAGGCCAAAGGATATCAAAGGGACGCTAGAGGAATAGCTCCGCATTTAAGGGCAGTGACTGCTCCCTCAGAGGACGCTGACAGTTATCTGTAACTTCACTTCCAGGAGATCTGATGCATTCTTCTGGCCTCCATGGGCGCCAGGCACATACATGGTGCAGAGATACGCACACAGACAAAACACCTGTACACATTTTCCCCTGCAGTGGTAGGGAAAAGAAGGAGATATGGCTCTGGTGATGATCACCAAGCCGAACGCCATGAAGACGAAACCAGAAAACTGCGTGAAATGGGGGCAAAGCCATGGGATAGAGATGAAAAGCAAAGGGGGACAGAAATGAGAAGGAAGTCTGGATGCGTGGTTAGCCAAGCCTGGCCATGGGTGTGAACCAGAGAGTGACACTTGGACAACCACACAGTGCCAGCCCCTGAGTTCTTCTCTTTGTTCTGAGAAAACCACATCTGAGAAAAGCTGTACCTGCGGTTATTACAAAGACTTGTAAAAAAAAAAAAAAAACCTGACTAACTCTACTGTAAACTATTTCTATCAACAGTGCTGCAAATTGACCTTTAAAGTGTAATTCTAAGTGCAATCCTCATTAAAACATTTTTTTTTAAAAAAAAAGTTCAGGACAAACATGGGGAATTTGTTTGCATGGTCTTAGAAATCATAAATTGTAAGTATTTGCCTTGTTGAGAAAATTATTTTCCTCTCATTATAGACTTAAAAGTAACCCAATATTAAACTTTTATTTTAACGGCCTGTCGCCAGTTTTACTTTTCTATTTGACATTTATAAAGCTTGCCCTAGGTTCTCAGAGCCTGTAGTGCATCCCTAGTGTAAACCCCCTGCTGCACACAATCAAGAACAAAGCAGTATGGGAAAAGGCAGCAGTTGCCTGATCATCCTCCACACGCTCTAAATTCATCTTGTTTACAGCGGAATATGCCTAAGTTAATAACTATTGACGAGCGCCCTGCTGAGTCTGGAAACTGACCGCAAGATTTAAAGTACCTATTACACTCTGTAGGAACGCATTTTTCGGTGCTGTAAAACTTCTTATTGAAGATGGACATATCACCCGTGTTGTTTATCTGTTCACAGTGAGGTAAACACTGGCTGTATCACAGTCTGCAGTGGCAGAGACCACAGCACCTCATTTCTGCTCCACAATGGAAGTTTCCCCTTGAGAACAAAGCCGAGTCGGCTTCCAGATGGAGAGGAACGCTATATACCTGTAAATAATCTGAGCAACATTAACAGTGTTCCCATAAAGGCACAATTTATATCCCAGTAGCAAAGGAAAACACAGTGTACATCATTTTCAGATCATCTTCATGCAGAAAAAATTCATTAGTCAGCTCTAATAGTTGAGCTGTAAAGGAAAATAATGTTCTTCTGAATCCATTTGCATGGCAATGTGTGTGTGGCTGGCTGCTGAAAGCGACAGAATAAACCTCCACCCAATGCTACAAAATGCGAACAGTCTTTTTAAGATGCCATCTATATTCTCTCCAGTTACAGCTTTTACAATCTCCTCATATTCATGGACCGTTTTAACTTGGCAATTAGAGACTCCTGATTCTTTCGCCTAAGAAAGTTGACAATATTTCATTCTGCCCGCGAGCTGCTTTGAACACAGCCTGTGATAAGGCAAAAACCCACGGACAGGCACTCATGCGTGAACCCCTGAAACCCTTGCCAACTGCCAAATTAGCAAATGGCTCTTCTAAAACATAAAAGATAGGAAATGAGAAACCACACTTTGGAGTAAATTCTGCATTATACTTTCATTTGTTGTTTTAATAATTATACCGGCACTAGCCAGACCGCCTGACCTCTGGTTATAATGTATTTCACCTCCACAGAGTCCCAGCAAAAAGATCAAGTAGGATCAAAAATGATGGATCACACACTCTGCGTGTTTGCCAGGAATAAAAAATTCTGACCATCCCAGAAACACCTGCCCTTTGGAAAGACGCCCCCACCCCCACCCCCGCCCCACATAAAGCAGAGAAAGCAGGGCTGGGAACAAGGAAATAGCTGAGCTCAAACCTTGCAGGCTACATCACCCTGGACAGGGTGACCGGATCCCTTTTGTAAGGGCTGAGTCAGATCACGACGGTAAAACTTGCAGAGCCACAGCAGTCCATGAGCACCCACTGCTCCCAGCGCCCTGAGTCACACAGGTGGCCGTCAACAACACTATCCTAAGGCGACAAGCTCAATTCTAGTTTGCACCTTCCCCGACCCCATCCCTTCATTTTCCCAAGCCCCCGAGCTCGCACCCACCTCGTTGGTCTTGCCCTGCGGAGCGGCAACCAGTTCCCTTTAGTGGAACAAAGAAAGCGGAGGTGCTGGGAGAGGGTGGGTGCGGGATTGACGCGACTGGAGTTTGTACCTTGCGGTGCCCGGGAGCGCCAAGTCAGCTGGCCGGGACCACCCGCGCGCTCCGCCCTTCTCCGGCGAGTCAGAGGTCGCCCCGCATCTGGCTCGGCACCAGGTCACCCGGGATCGGGAGCTGTGGGCGGCGAGGCTGTCCTGGTCACCTGCGGCCCGGGCCGAACCCCGCCGAGCGCCCTCGGACTGCTCCGCCCCTTCCCACACGCGCCCTGCCCGGCCCGTGACTCAGCCGGGCATTGGCGGCGCCCCGGCGCGTCCGGGCTGGAGGCGAAGAGACCCAGGCACCCGCCCCAGCACGTGTCCGTTCGTCCCTGTCGCTCTCGTCTGTCCCACCGGTCCCTCGAGGGGCCGAGGTGGGAACTGGCACCACCCTCGGGGTGGGTGGGGGACACCGTCTCCGCCCTTCCCGCCGCCCGTGCGCTTAGCCTTCGTGGGGGGGGGGGGGAGGAGGGAGAGTCGCGCCTTCTCAAGCTCCGCCCCACCTCCGCCCTCGACAAGGTGAAACTTTCTAGGTGGCAAAGTTTCCCTCTCCCTGGCTACTTGTTTTCTCCTCCTTCCCGGCTTCCGAGTCTGAAGCAAGCACGGCGGGAGATCAGCGGCCCCGAGTCTCCCCCTCCTGGTGCTCCCGCAGCGAGTGGCACCCGCACTGAGCGCACGTACCCCAGGCGCACCCGGGCGATGCAGCCTCTCCCACGCCCGCCCGCGGTGGCGGCCCCGCGCTCACCCGCGAGACAGAAATCTGGGAGGAAACAAGGGGCTCATTGTCACAGACGCTGGTGGGAGTGCATGGGCGGATTGTCCCAGTGATTTCATTTTGCAACCATTATCCCCCACTATAATAACTCTAGATTTCTAGAGGAAGAACCCCAGGAGTTCAACCCAGTAGAGGCTTCCGTTTAACTTTCACTTTTTCTCATAGCCGGACATAGGGTGATTAAATAGACAAATAGCAATTAACAAAACCAACACGAAAGTCTCAAATGTTAAAAACTCAGATTGTTGAGAAGGGTTTGGGGACAGTAGTTAACTTATGAGGATTCACAATTACCTACCAGAATAGAGTAAGGTGAAAGAATCTATCCATTGCCTTTCAGGACACCAGTTCTTTCCAACTGTTCTTAGAGCTGGTTTGACAATGGAAACAGGTAGGGATTCGTTAATCACGGCGAGTCACTGACAGGTGGCACCTACTACACACAGATTGAAGACTAGGAAAATAACACGTCCTTGTCTCATAAATTTCTTATTGCTGCACTATGAGCCCCGCATGTTAGCAGACAGTAGACAGAGCTATTTCAGTCCCCAGAGCTGTTTACCTCATCACTCTTCAGTTTGATGGAAAAGGAAAGTTCCTATTACATTTTTGGAGCCCCGAACGGAATCATTTTGCAGATGAATAAAACAGTTCGTACAAGTTCCTCGCAAGGCCACATAGCTTAAGAAACTCAGGGTTAGAACAGAACTCGGTTCTCAAATCTCCTTCAAGGGTCTACAGCGGATCCAGGCAGGCAAGCTTGATTCAACACAGCCCTTCCAAATATCAAGTGTTATTATTAATGCAGGTTGGAGCTCACTCTAAAACTCCGGTGTTCCAGGTTACAGGTCACTGGACTTGTAATACGGCGACCTGATTAGCTTCGAAGTGTGTAACACCTCACAAAAGAAAGTGCATAGACGACTTTTACACACACACACACACACACACACACACGTGCACGCACACACATGCACACGCGTGTGCGCGTGCACACACACGCACACAAAACCACAGTTGTCTAAATGAATGATTAGAGTGCTGTTTCTATTTCCTGGTTTCCATAGCAATATGTTAACTGGATTTTTTACATCACATGTAGTTGCCTTAACAGGTTCTCCGAGTTTGAAAGCTATGATAAAAATAGAAAAACAGAACAACAACAACAAAAACAATTAAAGTTGTATAAAGACCCAGAAAAGGCAGGACAAACAAACTGAAAAGTAGATTATACATACAAGCAATATATTATGCTTTTAGGAATTGGATTTTCATTTTTTTTTTTTACTCAAGGGCAAATTCAAAAACTGAATTGAAATTATTATTTTGATATACTAAACATAAACCAGGATATAATAATTTGTAAAGGGAGCTAAGAATGACCGTGAGGTCGGGCGGTGGTGGCGCACACCTTTAATCCCAGCACTTGGGAGGCAGAGGCAGGAGGATCTCTGTGAGTTCAAGGCCAGCCTGGTCTACAAGTGCTAGTTCCAGGACAGGAACCAAAACCACAGAGAAACCCTGTCTTGAAAAAAAAAAAAAAAAAAGAATGACCGTGAGCACTGTGTAACTTACACACTGCCTGGACTGGCCTGTTAGGAAGATTATTTCCCATCTTTAGATTGATGGAAGCAGATACTTTCTGAACATTACAGAACTTTTGAAGCAAACTAATTGTTCCTTGACTTTCTTAGCGTCTATGGCACGGGTGACACACTGCATGATGAAGTTCTACTGGTATTTTCCTAACCATACCAAACCACTGTGGCCAATACTGTTGACTGGCTAAGCCAGCACCTGTTCCCAAGCACATTTCCCTTCCCTGCATTGGGCCAGCAGGCTTGAAAAAAAAAATTCCCAGGCTCCTTTGCAGCCAGATGTGGATGGAAGCTATCTGTCACTCTGGTCATAAACAAGAGAAATTTGATGCTACCTTTGGAAAGGGGGTTAATGTCTTCCGTAAAGGGAAGGAATAAACTGGGTCCACCTCCTCTTCTCCTTGCTGTCTTGAGTTCGAAAGTGATGTCTACAAGAGAGCAAGTCATTCTGTTACCAGGAAAGAGGTTGGTGCTGACACGTACACAAGCATGCTTGCTCCGAGATTTCATGCTTGTGGGAAAAGCCCTTCGTCCAGACACAAACAGCCAGGGTTTCTGTCACCTGCAGTCTTCAAAGAACTCAAAATGGATACACCCTTGAAATGGGGGACGAGGTGTCCCTAAGCTGTCTGCACAGTAGTCGGGGTCAGGAATTCGGTCCCTTCTCTGCTGCTAGCTAACTCTCGGCGAAAAGAGGGTTCTTATGAGGATTAGATGTGGAGCCAGACATAAAGCGTGTGCCCCAGCATCTGGCAAAACATAAGTGGACAAAAGAACTGAACTACCCTTGTCTGTGTGTTTTTAGACACTACACAGAGCCAAGCTGGTAAATTATTATATATTAATGTTGAATTGGGCCTATTGGTGGCTTTGGTCAAGGGAGATGGTAAAGCCACCTCTTGCTCTAAATGTGCCACACCCTTTCTGCCCTGTTTTCACTAATCACTGGATCTTAAGATACCATGAAGCTCATTGTTACATGGTATGCCTTTTGAAATAGAAGTGGAGGTAATTCCTTCGAGCAAGGACTTACTGCTCGCGAGTTATGAGCAGGGCTCGCAGACACATGTGGGCTTATAAAAAGTTACTGCAGTTTTGTTTTGCAAGGCAAATCACAGTAGGAAAGCCATGAGTTCTCCTGTCTGTCACCAACCTACCATCATCTCCTGTATTGCATCCCGAGTTCTGCTCTTGACTGCATGCTCTGCTGTTGGCAGTGGTAGCAAAGTGTCCCTGCATCCCTGCTCCTTAGGCTCTACACCTCCCTGCCCTGCCATTTCTGCTGCTGCATCTAAAAAAAAAATGCACACACCAAAACCAATAGAAGATTTAGATGACAGCCCATTTGTGTTTTTTCTGAGAGCAAATAAAATTCAGGAATGTAGAGTTTCTATTACCCTGTGGGACACATACATTGAATCATACATACATCAGAATCATAAAAGTTCTGAAAATTTGCATGTGAGAAAAGAGAACAAAACAAAGAGAAAATCCTTCTTAGCTTCACTTCCCCCATCACGTTCCAAACTTAGCTCACTGTGGATTGGTCCCTCTGCTCTTAATATCCTCAGAGGCAATTTCCTATGAAATTAGTTCACTAGATAACGTATTTTGGGAAACCTGACTTTAAGGAAAAGGCAATGCCAGGTAAGCAGAGGGAGGGCTATGCCTTCGGCTGTGGATGACAGTGAGATACAAAACGCTTTGGACTGGCTTTGGAGTGGTCTTCTACCGATGTTTGCATCTCTAAAAATGCTCCCTGTTTAGTCATCTGAGGATATGACTGGGTCTCTTCAATAGTGAGGACAAAAAGACTGCTTGGTGACAATCAGCAAGTGTCTTCGTTTTAAGCAGAAAACGGAGCAAATTGTAGGTAGGAAAGCTCAAAGTGAGAATTTCCAATCAACAGGGTGCACACATTTTGTTAGTGGTTCAATTTATTCATTTTAACATAAAGACTCTGCCTCTGCAGAGCAGGGATTTCATTTCCTAATAGTCCTCAATGTGTCTGTCATATACTTGGGTTTTTTTCTGATGTCTTCATGACAGGCCAGACCATGCATCATCCTTGCCTTACACGTAGGAAATCAAGCCTCAGAGAGCTCCTGTAGCTCAACCAAAGTTACACAATTGGCCCAAGGCTGCTGTTTTCATGACTGTGCTTCCCACTGCGATGAATAGAAACTGTGAGGGTGCCGGTGAATAATGCAGCCATTTTACTCCTAGAAGCAGAGCCTACTGTTTCTTCTTAATTTCCTTTCTTCTCTGGCCATGGAGTCAGCTGCAACTCAGGACAAGACCAACCCTCTTCCACTTGCCTGATGCTACCGGGCTGAGGTTAGGGTGAGGACCAAAGGTGCTGGTTCCTCCATGCTGTCCTTCTGAACAACACTTCACAGACTGGACCAAAGGTCCTGGGTAGTCAGGATGGGGGCAGGGATGACTTGAATGTGAGAAAGAAGAGGACTGTTTTTCTCCTGTGCCTTTGTTCTTATCAATTCTGAGCTCTCCTTTGGGGGCTGTATTAGCACACTTTCTATTGCTGTGTCAAAACATCGGAGGCTTCCTACTTTATAAAAATGAAAGCTTGTTTTTTATCAAAGTGTAAAAGCTAAAACTTCAAGCCTGGGTGGTCTCAGCTTTGGACATCTTGACTAAGCCCCTTAAACTGTGTATCACAATATGGCAGAGAAATACACAGGAATCAGACATCATGCGAAAGGTGCATTGGATACATGGTATGGCCCAGTTTATAACAGCCCACTCTCAAGAGAATTAGGTATTGATTCCTGTAAATTAGGTATTAATCCCGTCTGGAACTAGTGCTCCAGTAACTAAACACCAGAGTGAAGCCATATTTCCCAAAGGTTGCACAGTGTAGCACAGCCACTACTCTGCGACCAAGTTTCTAGTTTATGGATCTCTGAGTGACAAACTGCACCTGAACTATAGCAAGGACACAAGGAATGGGAGAGGGAAGGAAGCACCATATGGCAGAGCTGGGAGTCCTGACTAGGGGGTCTTTGGCCACTCTGTCCTCTAGAAGATCAGAAATGAATGCCAAGACTTGTAAACAACCCTGGAAAGAGGCTCCAATAATCCTTTCTCCTGTCAAAACCTCCCACTTCAAAGCCACAGTCACTTCTTTTCTTTCCTTTTTCTCTTCTACTTTGTGGTAAATTGTTGAAGGTCTTTTTGGAAAGGACTATTTTCGTTTCTATCCAGTGCAGCCCTACAGGGTGTTCATTTCCTAATTAGTCTACGTGACCCATCAGTTGATTTAAAACTTCACTCCTGCCCGGTAGGTACTATAAATTTGACCAAGAACCTATGCGTGGGAGCTCATAGTCCTTGGGGGAAGAACCTACTACTACTATTTTGCTAAATAGGCAGAGTATCAAACTTCTTTCTAAATACTAATTAATCCTTATGCCCGAGGAAGAGTACAGGTCTCAGACCTCATCATAGAAGCTCTCTTTCTTCCTTCCTTCCTTCCTTCCTTCCTTCCTTCCTTCCTTCCTTCCTTTCTTTCTTTCTTTCTTTCTTTCTTTCTTTCTTTCTTTCTTTCTTTCTTTCTTTCTTTCTTTCTCAGTGGATGATGGTTAAAACAGAGACTCATAACTGGTCAAAGATAAGAGAATAACTTCCCATGGAACATTCTTCCACAAATCCCACATTCCACATCCCCCTCACCCTCCTCAGGAAGCATCATGGAAGACAGATGTAGAAGGATTGTAGGAGCCGGAGGTTAGGAAGGCATGCTGCAAAACCGTGTCTTTTGGACATGATACAGCTGCTGTACTCATGAGCTCTTTACAGCTGAGGTTGCTGGCATAAGACCTGCATAAGATCAAGCCAGTCAACATTCCAGTTCAGTATGGGAGGACTCCTGACATCCCATCCCTAGCTGAGAAGTTATTGATGGCTGCTGGAGTGAGGGGGGGGGGATATGGAGAGTCAGTTTTCCTTAGTAATGTAGCTCCTGGTTGTCAATGCTCTAGTCAGCGGCCTTACTGCCGTGCACAAAAAGGCAACACTACTTAGACTTCATGGGTATTTTACTAAAAAAATGAAAAAAATATGAAATTAGGACAGCAATATGAGGGGATTTAGGAAGAGCTAGAGATGGGGAACAGGGTGGATATTAAAATATATTGCACATGCAGATTCTCAGACATTTTCAAAAATAAATGATCTTTTAGAACTTCAGTACTTACATAAAGGGTTTAGTTAAGAAAATAATGTATCAATAAAGATTAATATGGAGAGTTAGTGAAGAGCTTTCTGTGCAGTTGTGAGGACCTGAGTTTAGACCTATGGAAAAGACTGGGTGTGGCAGCATATATTCAACTTATATTTCTACCACTGGGAAATTGAAGAGCTAATTCCTGGCTGCTCAACCTAACCAAATAAGTGAGCTTGAAATTTAGTGGGACCTTTTGCCCCCCAAAATAAGGTATAAAAATAATTGAGGAAGAAATCTGGCATCAACCTCTGCCCCCTATACATAGTGTGCCCACCCTCCACACAAATAGATATTTCATTTGTGGATCAGCATTTATTTATAGTTAGTCTTTTTAAAATATGTCTCTGTGTGTCTTTGCATAATTACTACAGTTCTGGATTTTATTGCTAACACGAATGTTTGGACAGTTAAATCCCCAAGGATCAGTTTCTTCAACTATAAACATGGTACTGAACCCTGATGAAAATGATACTTCAAATATTCAGTTCCAATCCAAACTTTATAGAAGCCACTTCATATGGAGCAAAGAGATCAATTCCTGTATTAATTCTGTTGAGGAAAACGAGGACATCTATGAGAAATAAAGTACTTCAATACATGGTTCTTATTAACTACTGTCCAGTCCAAATATGATAAAATTCCATTTTCCTTCCAATATAAATAATTAAATAATCAACTTAGGGATCCTATATTTTTGATGAGTCCAAAAGTAAATTAGGCAATTCAGAAATGGCTACAAAGCTGAACAGTTTAAGGGGAATTATGTAAGTCTTTTGGAATGGAAAAATGATAGAATGTTTGAAGGGTTTAGTTAGAATTGCTGAAACTAATGAAAATAATGATTGATATGTTCTGAAATACAATAAACACGGTTGTGTCGAAAAGGCTTTCCAACACTTTTACATTGGCAAGAGTTTGGCCTTTTGTTTAACAATCTTAGAGTGTAAACATAATTACCATTAATGTATACTCAAACACACAAGAGAAATGGCAGTACCTCCGGATTAACCTTAGGTCGTCAATGATGAATTAAAGAAATAAGTACACAAGCAAGGGTCAGGAGCAGAAAGTTGGCAGTGACACAGTACGTCGCGTTCACTGGCCTATTGTAAACATCCTTGCCTTTCCAACCCAATCCAGCAGAACCCAACCAAGCTCCACAAGGGAGGCAACTGCAAGCTAACCTCTTGATGAAACCGTCAGCTGCGATTAGAATCATCTGCAAACTTTTAAGCGTATGTCGAGGGAACGTTCAAGGAGTGTGTAACCTGAATTAGCAAAGACATCTCGTTAACGCTTTCCCTACATGTTGGGTCCATCTGCTTTGGTCTGAACTCCCCACGCGAGAGCTGTTATCAAGGACTGTCGGCTTTTTCACTGCTCCTGGCAACAAATGGATTTGTCAACCTAAAGCTAAGAAAAGCACATTTTCTTTGCTGCTACACATCCTCCAAGCTTTTTGTAAACAGTTATTTGTGAGTGTGTGCCACTGTTGGTGTAAAGGTCAGAATACAGACGGCAGGAGTCTGCTCCTTCCACTCGTCCTGAGGATTGAACTTGGGTCATTGGGCTTGGCAGGCAGCAGGTGTCTTTATCTACAGCGTCATCTTGAGAGCCATATTGTTCTATATTTTGATGACAGACCAAAAGTGCAAATAACACCAGTGAAATTGATATTTAGGAGTAATCTCATTAGTCTGATCAGTGAAATCATGGGATTTATATTGACTTTCAATATTTGTTCATTTGCTTTTATTGAATTATCTCCAATCAATCAATGTTTATAAGACAAACGTATATTTTATGGGAGTCACAGCTTGTATTGAGGCAGCTGTAAATGTGGACTAAAATACTTATACCTATCAAATCTTGAATTGGATCAAGTAGGTTTTCATCCAAATGTTCACAGAGCTCTGTCCATGTGCCAGGGAAATTTGTTAGTGCCTGGGGATAGGGAGATGAGTCACTTGAGGTCCTTCACATTGAGAACCTAACAGTCTGGCATGAAGACAGACATGTAAATCAGTACACGTGACGCCACTTGGCAAGCATTCCTCACGTTTAGGCGAATTTTGTGACCACGTGTCCTGGGAGACACTGTAAGGAAGCCCATGCACATATTCTGTGGAGAATGAGCAGTATTTAGTCAGGTGACTGTATTCACAAGAGGAAGGCGATGAGGGAGTTAAATCTTAGAAGAGAGGCTAAGCATGTCTACCTTTGTTGATTATATAGTCTGCACCAATTGTTTACATGACATTTACATTACATTAGGTATTACAAGAAACCTGAGGTGAATTAAAGTGTTCACCTTAGCTAGGTTATCTGTAAATACCATTCTGCTTTCTAACAAAGAAGGGGCTTGAGTAGCTATGATTTTGAATGAAAGGTGCAGGAACCGGTTCTCCCGTGGTAGTCAGGGCTTTGGTGCGGGAATGCTACCTTTCAGGGGAGCACTCCATTTTGATGGAACATTTGGAACACGGTAAGACTGAGGCAGTTTCCAAGAGACAAGTATTATCTAATTTTAATGCAAATGAGCAATGATGAATGTGTGCTCTAAGGTAGTGATTACTCAGATACTGGGATGGGAGGAAAGCTAGCTAGATGCTTAGGGTGTGGGATATGTAGAACCATATAAAGGTGCCAGAAATTGAGCAGAAAGGCTCCTGTCCCTCCGTATCAAAATATCGTATTGTAAGCTATGGATAGATAAGATTTTATGCATCAATTATACTTTTAAAATTTGAGGGCAAAATGTTAATTTTTCTAAGTCGTTTTTTTTTTGTCTTTAAGTGGCATACAAGCGTGCATTTATTGGGACTTTCTCAGTTTGAGGCAGTGACATAATGGACGATGGGAAGTCCCAGCATTAAATCAACCAGGGTAACTTCTATATACTAGGTTATATTCAGACCTGAGGCTGTCAGACAGTCTATTTTCATGTAGTTCCAGATTGGAGTTGAGCAAAAGGGAAGATGCATGCTTCTGGGAGGTGGGAGAGAAGCAACCGTCATCTTTCCTGAAGATTCCCGTCACCTCTATGTGGTCAGGGACGAGCAGCATGATGCCAATGGAGTCCAGTTTATCTTTGCTCTGTCCTTGTGGTGGTTATGACCCTGCAAAGCGCCTCTGTGCTATGTCAGATGCTCTGTTGAGAACTCACAGAGATGGTGACCACGATGAGCAACTCTCCTTCAGACGCTCTGAGGTCGCATCACACAGCAGGGAGGGCAAGGTCTCAGGACCCCTGCAGGTCTTAATTCTTTGTATCTCTGCATTACTTCCTCTCCTCCATTTGGAAGGGCCAAATCTTTAAAGATTTTCCCATAATGGTGTAGGAAATTCAGTTACCATAATGATTTTTGTTTATTTACATTGATTTAATGATTTAGTGTGAACTTTGTGCATGCACACATGCAAGTGTGTGCCGGTGTATGTGTGTGAAAGTCAGAAGATGACTTGGGAGAAGGGTTCTCCCCTTCTTGCATCTGAGTCCCAGGGATTGAACTTAGATCATAGGGCTTGGCAGCAGGATCCTTTAGCCACTGAGCCATTTCCCCAGCCCCTTCTGTCTTCTGTTTTACTCATGGTGGTTTGCTCCCATGACTGAAAGCTTTTTAAAGGTGTAGCTTAGGTTCATAACCTGCCATATTTAACATTCACAACTCTAGAGCTTGATACTGTTTAGATCTTGAGTCAGATCATAGGACTTTGACAGTGACTACCAGAAAAGTGATAATCTCAATGTGTTCACACTAAGATGACCGTGTCAGGATGCTTGAGAAAAGTCAAGGAAATTCAACATTAAGTTCTTTCTTCATTAAAAAAAATGATTTTATAGTGTGTGTTTATATGAACATTCTGATGTAATCTAGGGCTCCAAAACTTTCAAGGCCATAGAGAACATGTCATAAAAATATCTTTGATGCCTTAGAGAAGGGCAGTGGAAAATGGCAGAGCAGCAGGCTCATGCAGGGGAAGAAATTTTTATCCTGTGGGAACATGGAGCTGTTAAGTATGGGTGCTAGCTTTAGATCTGATGACGTTCCTCATGCACAGATTAACACAGACCAAACAGGAGATACTGCCCAGACTCTAGAGTCAATAGAAAGGCTGTTTTGTAGAATGGCTTGACATAGTACCACAAAGCCCCATGTGGGAAAGGTTCGGTTCCCAAGGTGTGATGCTGTTGGTAGGAGATGGAAGCCTTTAGAGATGGAGCCTAGGGGAGGTCCTAGGTCACTTTGGGTATGTCCTTGAGACAGATGGTGGGGTCGTAGGATCTTCATTGTTTCTCTCTTATCATCCGTGACAGTTTGAATGAAATGACCCACATAGGTTTATAGGGAGGGGCATTAGAAGGAGGTGTGGTCTTGTTGGAATAAGTGTGTTACTGGGGGTGGACTTTGAGGTTTCAGATTCTTAAGCTAGGCCCAGTGTCATGCTGCCTGCAGATACAGATGTAGAACTCTTGGCTCCTTCTCCAACACCATATCGGCTTGCATGCTGCCATGCTTCCTACCATGTTGATAATGGACTGAACCTCTGCCATGCTCTCTACCATGTTGATAATGTAATAAACTAATCATGTAAACCAGCCACAATTAAATACTCTCCTTCATAAGAGTTGAGGTGGTCATTATGTCTCTTCACAGCAATAAAACTCTATAGACTGCTTCTAAACCACATAGTGAGTCGAGCAACTTTGCTCTGCTTCTAAGTCCCCAGTATAATGTAGTATTCCCCAAAACAGTGGGGCCCATAATCTTGGACTGAAATGTCTAAAACTATGAACCAAAATAAACATTTCTCTTCATAAGTTGAATTTTGCTTAGGCATCTGTTGCAACAATGGATAGCTAACATATCCAGCTTGTACTGGCCCTGCCTTGGGGAGAGGGTGAAATTTAAGTCCAAGACTGGTAACAGAGAAATCATCAGACTTGTGAGAACTGCAAAGTGAAGGTGGTCCTTGCTCTTGGTTTTTGACCTCTTCAAAGGAAACTGTGGGTTCTCTTCCCTCAAGAAGGGAGGCTGTGTGCCAGCCATACTACAGTAGTATCTGTCTTGCTTGCTACCTTCTCTGGGAAAGATTGTTCTTATTATATTCACATTGTAATTTCTGGGAAGTCTTCAAAATCCAAACCTTATATTGGAAAGCTTCTTTGCCTGGCCCTCTCCCTGGGCAGGCTGGCAGGTGGCTTCATCTATTTTTCATTGGCATTTCATATTCCTAATTTAGTGTATCTCACACTGTATTACAATTAGCTGTGGTTTTTTTTCCTGACAACATAACCCAATGATATATTAATTTGTGCAGTGTTCTCTAACTTCTACTTTATGGATCAGAGAGTGCTAAGCCAAAGAAAACGAGAGAAGCTGTCAGTGTGCTTAAGGGCAAATAGATCCTGTATCTTTTTTTTTTAAAGTTTAAGTTCCATTTTATTTTTCCACGGTGTTTTCTTCTATCTTTATGAAGCCACTTTACATGGGCTTTGGTGGAGGTCGTGGTGCAGCACCAGCAGGTCTAAATCGTGGTGGGGGCGTTCGGTCCTTCTGAGCTTCCCGGGATCGATTCTTGACTACCTTGCTATGAATAGCACAACTCACACAGTAATGCAGCTTGACATAGAGTTTGGGGAGCACATAGGCATCGAAGACATTTGCTTCAGATATGTCCCTGATGGCAGCCGCCTCTACGATGTTCCGAATGGCGAACTTCTTAATGGCCTTGTCCTTGGGCACACAGGGGGCGCCGTTAGTGCAGCGAATTGGCTGCACATGGCCGAGGCCCTTTTTGGCACGACCGTTGTTTCTTCTTTTTTTGGTCATCTTGGAGCCAAGTCCCGAAAGAGCTAGATCTTATATCTTTTAAGAGTGTTGTATATCCAATGTATAGACTTGCTGGAAATACAACTAGACCCAGCTTTATATTTGCATGGTATTTGAACCAGAAATAGCACTGTCCATAAGAATTCTTAAGATCCTTCATCTTTATATACATATAAGATTGTGAAATTCATTAGCAGTTCTAGGAATTGGGTTGTGTCCCCTTCAGATACTCTGGTAGTTATAATCAGAGTTAGATGTCATGTTCTGAGAGCAGAGCCAACATGTGCAGAGTATGGAGGTCTGTCCAGCTTCCAGCTAGTTCATGTCCTGAGGGAGTCTTAGGTAAATGCCCTTTATGGGCCTGATGACCCCGTGACCTCCAGTGGGTAATTAATAATCTCCCCCCTCTCCTGGGAGACAAATGGGATTAACAAACGGTGACAGTGTCTATTATTCTTAAGGAAGTCACACTGAGATTGGTATCTCATTTCCAAAGGACATGTACACATTACACAAAGGGCGAGACATACAATGTGTGCAGAATTCTTGTGATAAATTTGTCTTTGCTAAGATAACATGAGTGCTAGATCTGGCTTGTTGGCTAGGCAAAAAGTTGTTTGTGCTTAGTGCCCCATATGAGATGAGAAACTGAGATTGGTTGAGTCCATTAAACTTGCCAAAGTGAGGTATGTTACAGAAAACAGATTTCACGGGTCTTAAGTAAAAGGGCTGTGCCTGATGTAACCCTAATATTCACATGCAGCTCCCCTTGGAAGCATCTGTTGATCATTCTCATGGCACTTAGCTTAAGTGTGGGAAGAAGAGCTCTGGCTCTTCTGAGATGAAGCTGGCCACTGTTAGGGCTCTTGGGCTGCTCAAGCAGATAGGACTTCACATCTGCCTGTTTGACTCAGGATTCTGTAGTTTCTTTCCCATGACTACCAACAGAAATGAAATAAAACCCGAGCTAGGAAGGATGCCTACTTTTGGCAAAATTCTAAAACATATAACAAGGTCTCCATTGTTGAAAGGACAGCTTAATCCTTGTACAGGAGTGTTCATTTATAATTCTACACAGTCATGTGGGGTGAATCAGATTTCAAAGGTCATGGCTAATGTAATTCTAATAGACTTCACCCATAGGACTTTGGGGCCTGATTGTGGGTTCAGAGCGGCCCTTAAAGCTCAAGATAGTTGACACAGAAAATTCACTTAGTTAGCCATGATGACGGAAGCAACCTAGAGATCCTGAATTCAGGTTGAGTAGAGAATAGAAAGGTCATGATGAATAAGGAGAACTTTGTGCCAGGGTTGGGGGACGAGAGACATGTGCAAATCCAGAGGTGAGAAATAGGAAGACTGAGGGCTGGAGAGATAGCTCAGTTAAAAACACTTCAGCACTTTAACAGTTTCAAACGGTAACCCGCCTCATCTAATTTGTGCTGAGCATACACTAACGAGTGTGGGCCAATCTACTGGAGTATGGTCAGCCTATCAGGGAACCACACCTTTCGAGAAAACTCTCCATCCCTCAGAAGCCATGAACTTTCGGTAGTTCCTCAGTGAGAGATGGGGGCTTGTGAGCCCTCCTACCTTGGTTGACTGGCTTGATGATTTTGCGCAGGTCTTGTGAAGGCAACCACACACAGCTGAGATTGTGAGCACAGTGGTCTGGTCATATCCAGAACATGGCTTCTCTCCAGTCCTCCCTGACCTCTGGCTATTACAATCTTTCCACCATCTCTTCCAGGATGGTCCTTAAGCTTTGGAGGAGACGGTGTGGCATGTCATGGATGTCTCATTTGTGAGTAAGCACTCCACAAATATGTATTTAATGCTCTTTGGTCAGTTGTGAGATCTTATGCTAGTCACAGTTTACTGCAGTGAGAAAGCTCTGTGATGAGGTCTGCGAGCTGTGCTAAGCTCTGGGAACAGAAGTTAGAGAAGAGTCTGATGCTGTATGTATTTAACAGAGGAAGAGTAGTAGGTTCATCACTGGGGCCTCTTTATGGGTTCTTGGCTAAATTTACAACACCATACATATTTCTCTCAGTGAAGTGAATCTTAAATCCAATAAAAAAAAGACTCAATTACCCACAAACACTCATGGCACTATTGTGCACATAGGCATATCATCCTATGCTTGTCATTATTATAACTTTCGGGGCTCCCAGTCGGGTAAGAATGTGGATTTTTCTCCCTCAGCAGCCTGCGCAGCACCTTCTGGTAATATAGAAATTGGTTAGTATGAGGGAAGCTGTATTATTTTTGGGAATCTCTGCAACACAATCAACTAACAAGTAGAGGGGAGGCATCCCATCTTTGGCACTGGGATTTTTATTTGGCATCTTGCGGTTTCTTGGAGGAGTATCATACCCGTGTAGGAAAACTCCAATTTAGTTCTCTATATGAACACACATACACACACAGACACACACACAGACGACACACACACACACACACACACACACACACACACACACACACACACAGAGGAATCTTAAATAGTAGGTTGGTAAGTTTCTGAATGGGGTTTGCAAACATCATTAGCATTTAGTTGTACCTCTCTAGCCCCTTCTTTCACTCTATTCTCAAATCTCTTTTCCAAGTACCACCCTCCCCACCATTCCCTCTTTGTCCTTCATGCTACCCGTGTTTGACAGTCTCCCTCCCCTTAAGATTTTCTTCCTCCTCCCCACCAATGGTCCCTTTCTAGTCTCCTGGATTCTACGGGTCCTCTAGCTTAAACACGCACATAAAATCTAAATGTTTGATGCTGCACTCCACATATGAGCGAGGCCGTGTGATTTCGGTCTCCCTGGATCTGAGTTTCCTCGCATAGTACAATGTTTTCCCTTTCTACCCCCTGACCTAGAGTGGCAGGATTTTATTTTCTTTACAGGGGATTAAATTCCATTGTGCACCAGTATCACCTCTTCATTATCCGTCTCTCAGTTGATGGACAGCGAAGCTGTTTCCATGCCCTGTCTATTGAGAATAGAGCAGCAATGAACATGGATGAGCATGTGTCTCTGTAGCACAAAAAATAGCCGTTTGGGTATATGCCCAGGAATGGTATAGCAGGGTCGTATGGTAGATCTATTTCTAGTTTTTTTTTTGGGGGGGGGGGAATTGTTTTACATAGTGGCTGCACCAGTTTTCACTCCCACCAACAGTGCATGAGGGATCCCCATTCCCCATATCCTTCCCAATATTTGTTCTTTTTTTTTACTTTATTAATCTTAGCCACTATGGCTAGGGTAAGATGAAATCTTAAAGTAGTTTTAATTTTCATTTCCCTGATGTTCAAGCTACTGAATACCCTTAAAAGTATTTCTTGACCATTTGTATTTCTTCTTCTGAGAAGGACTTCATGCTCTTACTCATGGAGCCATCTCTCTGGCGGGGTATTTTGACAGCAAATTATAGTGTTAGCTTTGTCTGCAGCTCAAGAGAAACAATTTGAAGAAATCATTTTGAGTCACAACTTCAGAGCTTTTAGCCCATCAGGTTCAGGAAGGCATCTTGGAATCACACAGTTCATGTCATGGAAGCCAGAAAGGCATTTTTTTCCCTTTTCTTGTGACCTCAGGCTTTCTGTTTTCCCACCTACTTGTTGTGTCCTATGTAGAAACAGAGCATTCTCTCTTGCTTTCGGGTTATGCACTCCTTAACGTCAGGACCTAGATATTGCTCAGATGTCTACTTCTTACTACTCTTCAGAACACTCTCAATTTTACACAACAAAGCTATAGGTGAAAATCCGTAGCTTTCTTTAGAAAACCCTGTTTCATATATAGGAAAGCATGTCTATGGGTCTTTCTTTTTTAACAAGGGCTTCAGTACTGACAGACGAAACTCTTGAATGAAAGAGTTCTAGTCACAGGAGGTAGCACTATCTCCCAAGCTGTTGTAGTGATCATCATCTTTTCTGTTTCTCTCTCTTCTTTGAGAAAAGACTTCACATGGTTTTTAGGTTCTGAATATATATATATATATATATATATATATATATTATTTTAAGGGTTAGTCATTAAAGGCAAATTTTTCTTTCAAAAACCACCTCTCTACTTACTCCTGTCAAACAATGTAATCTATACACTTAGGTGTTTAGCCTCGAGATGATCTTGATGGGTCACTAGCTTTAAAGGCTTGCTCGTGTTTTGGACATGTCAATCCACAAGAAAGGATTCACCAGGTAGATGGGAATCACAGCCCCTCATTCTACTAACTAGTCTAGTTAAGATAAGTGTGCTTGGAGACACGTTCAACATTTATCCTGTTCTTGTGATGTGAAAGACCAGCACCTCTGAAGGAATGCTAGGACATTGCCCTTTTTTTGAGAGTCAGGGAAAAAGTCTACTGAAGGAGACTTGTGGAAGGTTTCCCAGGAGACTGTGTTAGGGGCCTATTCCATCACCTCCTGCTGGTTATTGCCAGATTTCCTGGACTAGGCACTTGCTCATTTCTATGAATGTAACTTGCTTTTCCTACGAAGTCTGAATGTCACACTGAGGCAGAGACTTCAGTCTATTAGACATAGACCAGATTGCTAGAAATAAGCACAGTATATAAATGTTCACTTAGTGCTGAAATAGCATTATATGCCCCGTGAGGCCTCATGGTTATAACTCTTTTGTATTTAAGAAAAAAATCCTTTAAACACATAGAGTGTATACAAAACCTTGGGATTTTTAATATTGTCAAGAAATGTTATACCAAGGGCAGCAAATGCGTAACTATTCACATATTCCACTATTATTTTTATTATTTATTCAACACAAATCTCTAAAGTTCAGGAAATATATAATGCATAATCATATATGGCTTATTATTTCATTCAAATAAATCAGATATCCTCTATTCCTTCCTGCATATTTGGACCGAATAACTCTTATTTAACAATGCCTTTTCCAATTTAATCTAGAGACAAATTGGAAGCTTAGTGCTAAAAAACCTCCTTGATGAAAATCTTTCCAATGTTATTATTGTCCTTTGATTTATATACAGATTACATGTCGCTTTCTTTTAAGCTGAAGTGGCATTTCAAAATAAAGGTTTCCATTTTCTCTTTGTTTTAGTGAAAATGGCTTTGCTTATAGTGGGCATAGAATAATACTAGCCGGGGGTGGGGGGTAACTACGAAGGAGATTATCAGATTGCCATTGAACCTCGTGCTTGTTTGGTATCCTTTCATGGCGGAAACCAAGTCAGCTCGTACTGCTTGACTGTAATGTTCACCTGGCTTCCTGCCATGTAAATGGATGTATTAATATACCGTTTCTCAAGTGTGTTGTGAAGTTTAGTTAATTAATGCTTATAAAAGCTTTTTGAGATTGTCTACTGAGAGATATGGCAGGAGTTAAAATTGTGTAAAGAGCAAACATTGAGGGCACTCTAGAAATTGTTGCTTAGGAGAGATGAGATGCCTATTAGCCGTACCTGAGTCGATGGCTTCTGCTCTCCTTAGTTTATTGATGTATTTTATGGCCGGTGAATAAAAATGACTTAAAGGTGCATCATCTCTTTTCATAGTGCAGAAGCCTTTATGAAATTGTGGTCCGAGAGGTTTACATAAAGCATTTGTCTGCTGTTCGTCCAGGCAGAACATTCAAATTGCGGATCTCATAAAAAGTAAAATATTAGTTGGGAGATTAATTCTTGCTCCTGACTGAGTACACTTTGTGGCAGCCACACTATTCATCTATCTATTTTTTTCTTTTAAAGCAACGGGATGCCTTTTTTCCCCCCATTTCCTGAGCACATGGCCATCTAAAATGAAGATCTACCGTGCTTGTCTTTCTGTAGCTAGGTGTGGCCTACAGCAACTCAGTTCTGGCCGATAGGATGTGAACACAATTGATTTGTGGAATATATATGTTAGAAACTTAGAGGGAGGTTGTATACCCCTTCTTTATTTCTGCTTAGAGTGTAGATGCAATTATAATATAGTGCAAACTGCACTCTATAGGTTAGTGACACAAACAAGCTGAAGATGAAGGAGAAGCAAGACAAGCATCCTACAGCTCATACGTCGAGCCATTGTGTCAGCCCTGCATGATCTCACTAGGAATGTGTTTTAAACCCTGTTATTTTGAGACTTGGCTATAAACAGTCCTCTCTACGTTAACTTACACCTGCTTCCATAGGAAAGAGGCAATGATATGATGAATGAATCTTACATAAATTAGCTGCTCCTGGACCAGGGATCCTTTGAAAACCCACTATAACTTATTTATTTGCTAAGCACATTAAAACCTTTTAATCTGAGAGTGTGATTAATCTCCCTAAGATGGATATGGAAATTCTCTTTAGTTGTCCCTTTAAAGAGCCGACAGACCTTTGCTTGTGATAACCTTTTCCTCTGAAAACCTTCAAAATTCGAAAATATTAAAATGGAAAATAACTATTTAAATTAAAATGATTAAATTCTGTTATATCAGACATAATCATAACTGACTCTTGTTTCATACCCTGCTTTAACTCACGCTTAGACTATTTATACCATTTTCTGACAGTAGTTCATTTCTCTTAATGGCAAAATTCAACAGATCTGACTGTATTTTGTTTCAGACTTTAAAGTTCATCTCTGTTCTGTATTCTTTAAGCATACAGAATTATTTGGAACTCAGAAAGGTACTACTACTGTAGTAACTGCTTTTTAGGTTTGGTTGTTATTTGATTCTGAAATATTTTTCTTATATGTTAATTGGGGAACAAATCTTGTATAAATTTGTTCAAATATTAGGGTTTATGGATCTCTGACTAAAGCTAGGAATACTACAGATATGGATGGTTTGGGATTATTATGTTAAATGAGGAAATATGACACATTCATGATGGTGTTTATATTTATCACATTTATAAGACAGAGTCTTAGGTAACTCAGACTGGCCTGAGAATGACCTTGAACTCCTGAATCTTCTACATCCGTCCTTAAGAGTGCTGCAATTGCAGGCATGCACTATGAAGTTTAAAAAGTACTGGTGACCAAATCCAGGGCTTCTTGTATGATAAACAAGCACTCTACCAGCAGAACTGCATTCCTAGTCATTATTACAATGTTTGATTGTGAGAAAGTCATCTTGGTTTTACACTGCATGACATAATTAATTTCTTCTATTGAAAGCAATTGTTTTTGTTATCTATCGCTGTGAGGCAAACCACCTCAGCTATTAGAACAACTATTTATTCTGCTCACAAGTCTGAAGTTTGATCATTATTCAGAGGGAGCAACTCATAAGGCATACGCTCCGCTTCATAAGGCGACTGGGACAAGGCAGCCAAGGCCAGAGGTTCTACTTCTGAAGCAGCTCATAACATGAATGACAGTTGGTGTCAGCTCTGTTCTGAGATGTAGGAAAATGCTGAAGGCTGGGGCTTTGGTCACTTTCCATTACACTTTAATTCTGAAATGTACCCCACAAACACATATATTGAACTCAACTGGTGATACCGTCATGGGATATTTCTGAAAACTCTAGAAGGTAGGTTCTGATGGGAGGAAGTAGGCCACTGATGGTTCTGTTCTGCCAGCTGCCTGCACCCACAATGCAGTGAAATATTTCCAATCAGGAGCCCAATAGTTCTCTTGATCATTCCCCTTTCATACTAGTTGAATTTCTTTCCAACATGGTAGCTAATTTCCAAGAGTGTGCATTAGAAAGGACATAAAAAGAAAGCTGCCAGTTTCTTGACCTGGCTTTGAGAACTGGAAAAGAGACATTTCTAGAAGGTTCTATTAGTCAAGCATTCACAATGACAAAAGACAAAAAAGACATAAAATTCACCTCTTGGTTGGATCAGTGTAAAACATTTGGCACCATCTTTACTTCAGTACTAAATACTTTCCAACTAATATTTTTGTTATTGTTATTATTGTGTATGCAATACATATGAGTGGACTTATTTATATGTGCATCTGGAAGCCAGAGGTCTATGTTAGGTATATTTCCCTACTGCTCATAACCTTATTTTTCAATCAGGGCTTCTCATGGCACCTGGAACTCACTTAACTGGCTAGATGGGCCAGACAGCAAGCACCAAGGATTCATTTATCTCCACTTCCTCCAGTACTGTGGTTACATGCCGAATTTCACTCCACCTGGCTGTTACGTGGATGCTGAGAATCTGAACTCAGGCCTTCATGCTTGTGCCTGAATCAACAAAGTCACCTCTCAAGCACCTTCAACAAATACTCAAACACAACAATGGAAGAAATGTAGTTGAGTGATGTGGTATGTCCTTCTGTATATGTGTTTCTTTTGATGGTTGATGAATAAAGCTGCTTTGGTCAATGGCTTAGCAGGGGAAAGCCAGGCAGAAAATCTGAACAGGGATATATATAGAGAGAGTAGGCAGAGTCAAAGAGACACCATGTAGCTGCCCAAGAAGCAAGATGTAAGGTAACAAGCCTCGAGCCTTGTGGTAAAGTATAAAATAATAGAAATGGGTTGATTTAACATACAAGAGCTAACTATGAGTAAGCCTGGGTCACTGGCCAAGCAGTGTTGTTATTAATAGAGTTTCTGTGTGATTTTTCAGGTCTGGGTGGCTGGAAAATGACAGCACAACCTCTGTCTACAGTTGAGAAAATAAGTAGAAACCGTTACCCTTTGTAAGAAAAAGTGATAGAATATTATTGTCTTCCCAGAGGAAGTAAAAAAATTGGATCAATGAGTAGTTTATCCAGGAGTTCCGTATCCTAGTAGTGCAAATGTAATTTCAGCCCTTGAAAGTGACTACAAGACAACAAAAATTTCAAGGTCATCCTTGGCAACTCAACTCAGTGAGTTCAAGGCTGCTTTACATGAGACCTTATCTCAAACGACAACAGAATAGCAAAACCAAACATCTAATGTCAGAAAGCCTGTATTTTAGTAGTTTGAGGGTTTTGGGGCTCACAGTCCAGTGTAATAGAATTTTTATTGACAGTATATGCCAGATAGTGATGGCTCTCCACTCGGTATTGATTCCACTCTCTCTTCCTTCCTCAGAGACTCTGAATTTATCCATATCAGCAATATTCCCTTGTAAAAATGCTAAAAGTCCCTTGATTCCTTTGTCCGGGATAACAGTTCTGGCCAATGCATTACTTTTTAAACTTTCTTTTTATTTATTCTTTGTGTTTTCCACATTGTGCAACTCGATACTATTCCTTTCTCTGTCTCTTCATACTTGTGCTCTGCCCTTGCAAACTCCCCACAAGAATAACAAAATTTAATAGAATCAAAGGGAAACTCAACCTCATCATAGAAGCTGTAGTGTGACACAGTGAGTCACACAGCAAGCCCCTTTATCCATACATTTTTCTTTCAAGTGTTCATTGCAGACAGACACCAGTCTGGTTCAAGACCTCCGGTGTCTGCTGCACTGTCGAGGCTGGACCCCCACTGGGGCTCCTCTTGGATGTCCTGTTGTTGCTGTGTGTCATGGAGCTCCTGCAGCTTTGTGTCTGCAGGACTGACCCCTTCACATGCTCCAGCAGATCACAGATGGGGTGGATATCGGGGTGGGTCAACATACAGCCCTGGTCAGTCTGGGTAGTGCCGCGTTGGTTATTCCACCAGCTCTGCCCTGTTCTCACCACCAGGGTGAGCCCTCCTGCACTGCCTTGGTTAGTTTGCCCCTTGCTGGGTGGATGAGGGTGAGCAAGGGGCAAGGCCAGTTGCCCTGCTTTCACGCCCTCAGTCTTGGTTCTTCTGAACATAAGGTCAGGGCCAGCTCTACTGTATTGCCTAGGAAAGGCACAGGGGCCACTTTCCCAAGTGCTGTAGCTAGTAAGGGGGAGGAGGGTCAGCTCTCTTGCCTGTCATAGGTGGCGAGGGCTGAAAAATAAGCAGGATATCTCACTTCTTTCCACACGACTTGCAAGACAGGCGAGTAGTGGGGACAGCTTTCCCATGCTCACAACTTTGGGATTGGCTCTACTGTGCTGCCCAAGTGAGGTGCAGGGATTGCTTTCCTGAGTGCTGCAACTGGTGAACACAGGAGCAGCTGTCTGGCTCTTTCGACGGTCAATGCATATGAACAGGACTCTTTGGATCTATGATTTTAGGAAGATGTTTTCAGCGGGCTTTCTTCCCTCTTTTCTTGCACAGATTACGATGATGCTCTCTGCGGTGGAGCAGCTTTTGTCAGAAGTGAGTACAGGAGAAAGGCTTCATGTCAAAGAGGAGAAGTGGAAGACTATTTTCTCAGTCATATGATGTCACCATGCCAGCCTTATCCTATCCACCCTGGACTTCCTAAAACATGATACCAATAATCCTCTATGTAGTAAAACCAAAGAAATTTGGTTTATGTCCCATAAAATCTAATTTAGTTCTTAACTGAATTAGTACAGTAGAAAAGTCGACAATAGGTATAATCACTAGAGATTAAGAATGTGTCATAGCATTTAAAAACACCAGCAGATTTTCCCTATGCTCACTGTATTCCTTAAAAAACGGATCAGGGGTGGTGGCAAGCAGTCTGACTACCCCTTTCTTTTCTTATATTTATCAGGCCAAATTTTGGTATGTTCAAAAGTTCTTGGTATCAGCAAAGCAAAGCAAAACAACAACAACACAAAGCAAAAGGCCCCACAATTTTTGTTTCTTTTTGTTTATTAAATTTATTATTATTTTATTTATTCATTTTACATACCAACCACAGTTTCCCCTCCCTACTCTCCTTCTGATCCCCCACCTGTCTTCTATTCTCCCAATCCACGATTCCTCTATCTCCATGTCTCCATTGAGAAGGGGTAAGACCTCCTATTGGAATCACCAAAGCCTGGCATATCAAGTTGAGGCAGTACCAAGCTCCTCCTACTTGAACCAAGATTGTGCAAGTCATCCCATCATAGAGAATAGGTTCCAAAGAGCCAGCTCAAGCATCAGGAACAGGTTCTGGTGTCACTGCTAGTGGCCCCACAAAAGACCAAGCTACACAACTGGCACCCAGATGCAGAGGGCCTAGGTCAGTTCCATGCTGACTCTCTAGCGGTCAGTCCAGAGTCTGTGAGCTCCCACAAGCTCTGGTCAGCTGTCTCTGCCCAACAAACTTCTTACTGTTATTTGAAGCATATTGAGCTCTGTTCTGTCATGCGCAACACAATCCACTTTGTTCAGCATTCCTTCTAACACACAACACTTTACTTGGTTTACTGGGGAAACAGAAAGTAGGCCAGTTTCATTGACAAAGTGCTTGCAGTAAATCAGAGATGTAACCATTGTTACAACATATGTGTCATAGTTTGAGCTGAGAATTTTGCAACACATAATTTAAATTAGTTAAAAGACTATACAAAAGAGTAGAGTCAACCCATCACATCAACCCATCACACGGGTAGATACTCTAAGTAGGTGGTATAGGCTCGGCTATTTTATTAGAGACCACATAACAATGGCTTACGCATGATGGGGAGTTTGTTGTTTTCTTTAGTGAGAGTCAGGGTTGGGAGGTGGTCAGGGTTGATGTGAGGTGATTGGTTACAGCTAGGTAGCTGTGTTTACTAAGAAATACAGTATCCTTCTGTGCCATTGCATAGGCTGGAATGTTGTCTTTAACCGCCCATCGTGGCCAAAGCTGGTTGATTTCCATTATGTGTCTATGCTAGACTCCAGAAATGTGAAATTATCAAAGGCTAATAACCTCTTATGAGGATGTGATCCAGACGTTTTTCATATCCTCTTGGTTCAGACCCCACCGGCTATGTGAATAAGCCACACGAGCTAAATGGGTAGTTATAAACTGGCTCTAGGTGGGGTCAAGTGAGCCAAACTGATGCTAAGGAGTCTGTATCATTCAAAAGAAGAAACTGGATACTGGGTGACAAATGGCTACCTCTTTAATGAGTGTCTTGTCTATCTTCAGAGAATAAACCATCTTTCATGCTAGGAAGCTTAAGTTTTTTTTTTAAGATTTATGTATTTATTTTATATACAATGTTGTCTGCATGTATGCCTGCAGGCCAGAAGAGGGCACCAGATCTCATTACAGATGGTTGTGAGACACCACATGGTTGCTGGGAATTGAACTCAGGACCTCTGGTAGAGCAGTCAGTGCTCTTAACTGCTGAGCCATCTCTCCAGTCCTGGATTCTTAGATTTTGGAAAAAGGATGTCAGAGCAGACGTTTGTTCCTATGGCATTGAAGTATACGGGTCAGTACTCAGTAGCAAGGTCTGTAGCTCTGCAGTTCTTTACACCAGATGGATGCGACCTCCTGACTTCTTTTCTATTTTCCCCTGGTTCTCCTGTTATGTTATCCTCTCGTGTTTATTTTTAATATATGTGTGTTCATGTTCATGTATTGAATAACCTGTGTGTGTGTGTGTGTGTGTGTGTGTGTGTCCTGAAAGACAATGGTAGCTATCATCCTTAGCAACTCATTCCTTTGAGATAAGCTCCCTCTTAGACCTGGGGACAACCAATTATGTGAGTCTGGCTGGCCAGTGGGCTCTCGAGATCCAGCTTGTCTTTGTCTCCCCAAAGCTGGAATTCCAACCACTTGTATCTTCCCTGGCATTTATGGATTCTAGGGATTGAAGTCTGATCCTTCTGCTTGCAAAACAGGTGCTTTACCAACAGAGCCATCCCTGAATCCCCGTCATCTCTTCTTATTGTCATCTTGACTGATAGTCTTTGGATTTTGATAGGCATATGGAAATGCCCAAAGCAACCACATGATTAAACTGTACCAAAGATCAGGGTTGGTAGGAGGGAACAAGGGATCCTTTCTCACTGGCGTAAGCTCCCTGGCATCTCCAGTCTCATGTCAACTCTTCACCCACTCACAACCAAGTTATCCCGTGGTCTTCCAGCTTGTTTTCCCCTATTCAGCCAAACCACTCTCTTGTTCTTCGTAAGCTTTTGCAGCCCCACCAGACCCATAGAGAGTTCAGTTTCTATCCTAAGTTGTTTACCTCCTAGAGGAGACTCTATTGCCAACTGCTGAAATAATAAATGTCCTCACCTCATTAGAAAATGAAATCAACTCTTGAATTTGTTGTAAAATGTTAAGGACACTGTCGATGACATCACTCAGTTTCCTCTCTAGAAAGCTTCACACCAGAAAGTTCTTTCAGATTTCAGTGCCAGGAAAAACTTTGCTTCTCTTGCAGCAAGCTTCCTCCCTTCTGATAACAAGAGCTTTACAATTTTTCATGCTTTCTGAGGCATGGAACCCCAAAGTCAGTTTTGCAGCTCTGTCATTGCAATTATGGTAAACACACAGCTACTGGATTTAGTATTGCTCCATTTGCTTTGGTCATTTTTTTATATCTATAATATTGACTCAGATTCTTATTATAAGCTATTTAAAATCTTTTTGTTAAAATGAGGGAAGGTAGCATGATGCATGCTATCTCGCAATCAACAATGCATGCCCGTATTTCCAGCCACTTGGGAAGATGGCTGCTTGAGCCCAGGCATTATAGGCCAGCCTATCTCAAGGCTGGAATTTGGGTAATTTGTGTAATTTAACTTTTCCTTTTTTTATGCTACTGGGATCATACTAAAGGCCTTGCCCTTGTTGGACTACTCTGTGCTATTAAGCAATACCTTCAACCACCATATAAGTTTTCTAACAGCATGGGTTAATGATGGGTGTTTGAAAACTATGTGAGCTGTCTAAAGTTCCCAGAGGTCCTAAAAAGGCAGACAATTCCTGGACAACACTCTCACTAGTGTTTTTCTGGGGGAACAGCTCTATCCTGGAGTGTAGAAGGAGAGTGAGGCCGGAAATGGGAAATGCATTAGTCAAAGCAAGACTGAGAACAAACCTTCTGGCAATGATCAGAATTAAGAAATAATAGAAATTTGGGTGCAGACTCAACACACAAATGATGTGGGATTCCCCTCTGTATGCTGTGAATATCTTTGGTTAGTAACAGAACTGCTTTGGGCCTATAGAAGAGCTATAGGGGAACAGAGCTAGGCAAGGAAAACTAAACTGAATGCTGGGAGAAAGAATTGCTCAGTCAGAGAGAAGCCATGTAGTCCTGCTAAAGGCAAACACTGGAACTTTAGTGGGTAAGCCGGAGCCATGTGGCAATACACAGATTAATAGAAATGGGTTAAATTAATATGTAAGTGTTAGCCAGTAAGAAGCTAGAGCTAATGGGCCAAGCAGTGATTTGATTAATACAGTTTCTGTGTGATTATTTCGGGGTTAAGTGGCTGGGAACTAACTAGCAGCCTCCCCCAACACACACACACACACACACACACACACACACACACACACACACACACACACACACACACTGTTGTGGAGCCTAGCAGTCAGGGCCAGGATGTTTTCAGACAGCAGGAAGGGATTAGAAACCTACAGTGCACAGCAAGACAGACTTTGGTGATGCCACTGGTCAAACTTGGGCTGACAATAAAGGCTTACTCTAGGACAGTTGGAAATTGAGGCACGATCATCTATCTAGGATAAGTCAATGTTTTATGTGTGCTTTCTGCAACTCTGTAGACTTCCAAGAAATTAGTGGCTTGTAGTCCACTTAAAGATAAGATGTAAAGATAAGATGAACAGCATTTCTTTCCTCTAGGTAGGTAAAGGTAAAGAATTCCGATACCTTCTGGAAAAATCCTTAGTAATTTCCTCTGACTTAAAATATTCCTTCCGAAATTAAGGGTTCAGAGAGGCTCATGAGATTCAAGAATTAAATAAGCCTCACAAGTCTGGGAAATCTAAAAGTTATAAGATTCATAATGACCCCTCGGTTAGGTTATAGAAGCAGCAAACACTGCAGAGAGGCAACTGACCAGCTGAAATGCCAAGAGGAGACTCTATGGCTCCATCTCCCCCCTTCCTGCCCTGTGCCTCCTACTCAGTGTTCAGAGAACTCTGGGGATTCAGCTTCCGTAAGCCTGTGTCGCGTGAACTTTGCAGTGAAGTAAGCTGCATTTGTTGCCCCAGCTTTAAGTTAACACAATTAAAACTTATTAGTTCCCAAAGCAGGGCTTTGGCAAGATCACGACTATCGACTGTCACGTGCTCCTCCTCTGGGGTGGTTAGGCGAGTTTGTGTTGCGTCTTTCCAGGAAAAGGCTCACACAGCACCGGTAAAGGAGACGATAATGTGAAGCTAGAGAAGACCGACCGGAGCTCTTCTGAGTCTTCCTTCTTTGAAGGGAAACCTTGGGATTTGGATTTCACTTCTGCTTTTTCTGAAGCACAGATAACCTTTCTGAAGAACCACGCGTGGTCGCAGGCAACTGCTCAGTTCTTTGTTGGTGGATGCAGGCTAATTTAAGGTGAAACTGATGAAGAACTGCTGTTCTTCTTGGTTTATGCTCCCAGCCGTCTCCATCTGTCCCTGGCAACTGTTGCTAGGAAGTAACTTGCAAGAATAAATAAACAGGAGGCGAGCCACTGTTTTAGAAGATAGACTGATCGCGTATAGTATAGTGAGTCCGTTTTTAATTCTCTTCAGAACCAAAAGGTGTGGGACTCCCTCACACCTTGGAAGACAAAGGGACTGTTTACCATTGATACAGTGTCCCCTTGTATTAAAACGTCATCCTTCACAATAGCCACAAATAGCATAAAATATTTCGGAGTAACTCTAACCAAACAAGTGGAAGACTTGTATGACAAGAACTTTAAATCTTTGAAGAAAAAAATTGAAGAAGACACCAGAAAGTGGAAAGATCTCCAATGCTCTTGGGTAGGCAGAATTAACATAGTAAAAATGGCAGACTTACCAAAAACAATCTACAGATTCAATGCAATGCCTATCAAAATTCCAGCAAAATTCTTCACAGACCTTGAAAGAATGGTACTCAACTTCATATGGAAAAGCAAAAATCCAAGGGTATCCAAACAATCCTGTACAATAAAAGAACGTCTGGAGGTAGCACAATCCCTGACTTCAAACTCTACTACAGAGCTACAGTACTGAAAACAGCCTGTTATTGACATAAAAACAGATAGGAGGACCAATGGAACAGAATGGAAGATGCTGATATTAATCCATACACCTCGAATGCCTGATTTTTGACAAAGAATCAAAAAAATATCAAATGGAAAAAAGAAAGCATATTTAACAAATGGCATAACTGGATATCAGCATGTAGAAGAATGAAAACAGATTCATATCTATCACCATGCACAAAACTCAAGTCCAAATGGATCAAAGACCTCAACATAAAGTCAGCCACACTGAACCTCATAGATGAGAAAGTGGGAAGTACACTTGAACACATTGGCGCAGGAGACCACTTCCTAAATATAGGCCCAGTAGCACAGACACTGAGAGAAACAATTAATAAATGGGACCACCTGAAACTAAAAAGCTTTTGTAAAGCAAAGGACATGGTCAACAAGACAAAGCAACAGCCTATAGAATGAGAAAATATCTTCACTAACTGCACATCAGACAGAGGTGTGATCTCCAAAATATACAAAGAACTCAAAAAAAAAAACTGATCATCAAAAGAACAAATAATCCAATAAAAAAAACGGAATATAGACCTAAACAGAGAACTCTCAACAGAGGAATCTAAAATGGCTGAAAGACACTTAAGAAAATGTTCAACATCTTAGTCATCAGAGAAATGCAAATCAAAACAACTCTGAGATTCCATCTTACATCTGTAAGAATGGCTAAGATCAAAAACACTGGTGTCAACTTATACTAGAAAGGTTGTGGGGTAAAGGGAACACTCCTGCATTGCTGGTGGGAATGCAAACTGGTACATCCCCTTTGGATATTGGTATGGCAATTTCTCAGAAAATTAGGAAACAACCTACATTGAGACCCAGCAATACCACTTTTGGGTATATACCCAAAGGATGCTCAATCATACCAGAAGGGCATGTGTTCAACCATGTTCACAGCAGCATTGTTTGTCATAGCCAGAACCTGGAAACAACCTAAATGTCCCTCAACCGAAGAATGGATAGGGAAAATGTGGTACATTTACACAATGGAGTACTACACAGCAGAAAGAAATAACGACATCTTAAATTTTGTGGGCAAGTGGATGGAGCTAGAAAACATTATATTGAGTGAGGTAACCCAGACCCAGAAAGACAATTATCACATGTACTCACTCATAGATGGTTTTTAAACATAAAGTAAAGAAAACCAGCCCACAAATCACAGTCCCAGAGAACCTAGACAACAATGAGGACCCTAAAAGAGACATACATAGATCTAATCTACATGGGAAGTAGAAAAAGACAAGATCTCCTGAGTAAATTGGGAGCATGGAGACCTTGCAAGAGGGTTGGAGGGGAGGGGAGAGGCAGTGAGGGGAGCAGAGAAAAATGTATAGCTCAATAAAAATCAATGAAAAAAACAAATAAAAAAGAGCTCATAATTATTGTCCCCTTGGGACAGATGTGGAAAAGATGCTCAGAGAACTGAGCAACTCACAGAGCTAGTTAAGTAAGGATTCGAAGCAGGCCTGTGTAGTGTACCTGAGCTGTCTTACATTTTCAAATTCCTTGATTATTTTTATGGGTTTTTGACTCACAGTTGACCAGAGAGCCTCCATGGGATTTTCTTTTTGAAAAACTGTCATTATCATCATTGTAAAAGGAATAGATACTTCATTTAGAAATTCAGCAAACACTGAAAAGTTAAATAGTCTGCAGTAGTGAGTGTTTCACATTGTTTGGTGCCTGCACCATGAAGGTTGTTTGTCTGTATAAAAGAGAAAATAGACAAAGTCCCTTTAAATGAATTTCATGTTGACAGAAAGTCACATTAAGAAATATAAAGGCTAGCTAAAGAAATGTCTTTTTATACAGTGGGAACATTCATTAGACTAAGATAAAGAATTGGATATGTGTCAAGCTGAAGGGAAGAATCATGAAATCTTGACAACTAGTGGCCTGAATTCCTAAGACCGCACAATGGCTGCAAGCAACTTAATTTAACTGTAAACAGCCACCCCCACCAACAAAACTGTGTTTATAATAATGTCTCATAACAAACTGCCCTTGAGGGAGAGGCTAAGCCAACCTCCCAACCTCCTAAGCAAATCTCATCCTATTTTAACATTAGCAACCTCCCAGCGAAGAGCAAAGCCTATCGAAAGACTTTTTGTATCGTTCTTCTGGTCCATTAATACCAATGGTCTGCAACTATATTGTAGTTAGTCTATGATACCATAAGAGCGAATTATAATAATGCTTTGCAATTCAGAGAGCCTGGGAATTGACTAGTTAAATGGCTGAATCTTAATGAGGTTAGGCCTAACAGGTGCCTCATTAATTACTCATAGGTAGAGCGTATCCTCCTTCCTCTTTAAAAGTAGAGAGGTCTCTATTTTTAGCAAGGAGCTTGTCTCACAGTTTAGTTGTATCAAATCCTGTCTCCACCATCTCAGAGTCTATGTAGAAATACTTAATACCGCACAAATCAGCTCTAGCAAAGAGAAAAGGATTTATATTTGATATCAGAAATAGTTTAGTTTAGTTGTAACCATAGCAAATGTTCCAAGAAAATTTTGCCGAAATTTCTCTGGGTGGCTTTTAAAAAGGGCTTCTTTGTTATGAAGTTATTTAGGGGATTTCTTCTTAAAATACCCCAGAAGTGAGAAGGCTAAAAATCAATAGAATACACAAAAAAGTAAAGATTTTTTCAAGACATTTGGAGGAGAGCTAGAATGTGGATTATTTAATTTTTCTTTCCCTCCAAAACAATCACATCAACAAGATCACATCCACACTGAGTTTTTTTTATATTCTTCTTTCTTTTGTACAGCCCCAGAGAAAGTCTTTGTTTTTCAAGAGCACCTATTCTGATGTCAGTCACAATATTCTTAAAAAGTCAACTTAAAAATTGCATTATTGATTTTCAATACATCAGAAGACAATATTTACTGCAAGTTTTCATGAGGTGAATTCAACTTGCAGCTGGCTTTTAAAACACCTCTGGGAACCAATTTCAGAAAACTGAACAATTCCATCAAATGAGTCTGTTCCCTAATAGAGATCTTCTCTGGAGAAGCATCAGCTTACAGAAATACTTGGATTATCGTCTAGATTTTGGTTTAATGGTTCTGTTCTCTTTTATCGTAAGATAAAACATTTCATTTCCAAGTCTTACTGAAAAATCTTTAAAAAATATATTCAGAGTCTTTCCTGTCACAGCAAATACAAAGAGTACATTAATCTTTCTTTGGCCAATGAAAATTTCCAGGGCTGGAGAGATTGATCTTTCTAAATGTCAATAACCATTGTGCAATCAGAGATTGCCATGAATGTGGATGACTTCAGCACATAGCCAGAGAACTGGTTATCTGAGTAAATCCTGACAGATGCTTCCCTTCTTGACGTGTTTCTCTCTTTTTAGCCTCAAAATAGAGTTCCAGCCAAGGTGTGGGATTGGAAATGTTTATTCAGAACTCTTGGTTAGATTTAAGGCACAATCTTGTTCTATTCTTAAGTGATTTTTAGTGAGTTCAGGCAATAGACGGCTGGGGCCTGACCCATCATCAGCTTTTAGCAATTCTTTTCACACCGTGTTGTTCATGGTTCAGGGATGGTTAGAAGGGCATCAGCCAGAGGGAGAGATGGCCTGGAGTAAGGACAGTCTGCTTAGCATCTCAACAGAGTCACAGCCCAGCCTGACTCAGAAAGCTGGGGTGGATGGTAGTCAGCTTTACTTGTCAGCCTGAGAATTTAGCATTTCCAGGGATGAGAGTTTCAGTGAAGGGCTGTCTACATTGGATTGGCTCATGAGCATAATTGTGAGTGACAGTTGTGAGTTAGCTGATGTGGTAAGGCTCAGACCACTGTAGGTGGCATTACTTGTTAGGCAGTGGAGAAAGAGACCTGTAAAAGCCCATAGAAATAAGCAAGGGACCTAGGGGGTGGGCCAGTTTCTCTCTGCTTTTGCCTGTGGTTGTGATGGGATTGTTACCTGGAAAGTTAGCAGAAATAAGCCCTTTTCTCCCCCAAACTGCGTTTTGTTGGGGGTATTATACAGAGTAGAAGGGTTGTGAGAGTCAAGGATCCACTAGGTAGACAGTGGGTACTTGGATTTGGAATAAACACAGGGCTGCATCTGTTTGGAGCATCCAGCCTGAATGAGGCAGGCTATAAAGAAACAGTGGGGCTTGTGGTTGCTGGCTGCATTCAGAGTTGAGAAAGGAGCTACATAGAAACCCCAAGGAAGATATAAACTACACAGGAGAACCAAGGCAGAAACGTCTGCCAGGGTGGTAAACAGAGGTGGTTGGAGAAGTTATCTGTCTCTTCTACCGGATATAAATACTGGAAAATATATTCAGTTTTAGAGTAGATAGAAAGATTGAAGGGAGGGAAATAAAAGCCCCTGACCCTTAAAATCAAGAAGGAACATGAAACTGGTATGGGGGAAGCCGTGGAGCCTGATTGGGGTTTCCCATGAGACAGGGAGTGGGGAGTGGGGCCACAGAGAAGAGAAGAAATCCCAGCGCATTGTGAAGCAGATGCTGAGACAGCCTGGCACATTACAGGAGTCTTGTGTTTGAATAGTAATACAGAAACTCTACCCTCCAGGGCAGGCCCAAAGTGGATCACCTGAAGCAATCTGTAAGGAACTGGAAACCTAAGTTGGCATGGAGGAGGTGTGAGCCCTGAGTTTACACCACTCCTGGGGTGCAGGAAGCCATACCGAGAAATGAACACCAGTACCACACTGGGACTCATGAACCTCCCAGGCTTCGGGAAGAAACAAGAGTGAAGGAGCTCTGGAAGGATTGTCCCACCACACACAGTACAATAGAGTAAAAATAAATAAATAACAAACGTTTAGAAAATGAAACTCCACGTGGGAGAGAAAGCAGCTGCAAGAACCAGGAGAAATTATACCCAAAGATCTAGAGATTAGAGAATAATCTGAAACATGATAAGCACATTTAAATCTTAAAGAGATAACAAGAAACAACAAAAGCATAATAAAAATAATAGTGTACTGAAAAAAGAGAAGGCACAGTCACACACACACGTCACATGTATGCAATACATGACACCGTCATACACACACACACACACACACACACACACACACACACATACACACACACAATAGGTGATGTAAAAATTCAGATGATGTTAAATAACAGATTATTTCCAGGGCAAGAGAGGATAAGTGATCTGAAAACTATTGTGAAAAATTGTAATCAAAACACAGCACTTAGGGAGCTGGCAAGATGGCTCAGGGGTGAAGGATTTGCCCTAAGTCTGATGACCTGAGTTCTGCCTCCAGAAACCACAGAGATGAAGGCGTAAACTGATAACTACATCTTATACTCTGACCTCCGCCACCACACACACACACACACACACACACACACACACACACACACACAGAGAGAGAGAGAGAGAGAGAGAGAGAGAGAGAGAGAGAATGTAAAAAGAAATCGAACAGCAGTCGAATATACTACAGTCTGGGCATCTGGGTAAGATAAATAGAAACAATTCCAAACCCAGGCTCTTCAAAAACAAACAGAACATCTTATCTGTCAGAGAGAAATGGATTAGTGAAAGAAAATGACAGATAGATTGAGTGCAATTTTCTCACAGAAAAGTTAGATATCAGGAAATGATGAGATACATTTTCAAATGTTGAAGTAAAATATCAATCAATTCAAATTTCGGTAGCCAAATAATTACCATTCAAGAGAAGTTGTTAAAAGAAAAAAAAAAGTTGTTAGAAGTTGTCCAAATGTTTCCACAACAACAAAAGATCTGTATGTAGGCAATAGATTTCTTTATCAGCGCAATTAAGGCATCATTCGCTGTAAACACACATTAAAACATATCTTGTGTCCCTGTGATCAAACCCATGGGAGAATAACTTAAAGGAAGAAACATTATTTGCCCGGTTCCTGGTTTCAGAAGGTTCAAGCTATAGTTTCTCGGCCCCTTGGCACCATGGCTGGAAGGAGCATATAATGGAGGCGTTTCTTTACTTCACAGTAGGCAAGGAAACAGGGAGAGAGAGGAGCAACACCAAGAGGCATGCCCCAGTGACCTTCTTCTTTTTGATTTTGTTTTCAAGACAGTGTCTCACTGTGTAGCTCTTTTGTCCCAGACCAGTTGACCTCAAACTCACAAAGATCTTCCTGCCTCTGCATCCCAAGTACTGGGATTAAAGACGGTCACTGCTACACCCAGTTTCCGATGGCTTCTTTAACTAGGTCTTCTATTTAAAAGTTCCCATCACCTCCCAAGATGGCACAACTGGTTGAGAACCAAATGCTCAACACATGAGAATACGAGGCTTATTTCATAGTCAAGTCATAACATGCCCCATGACTATATGTAATTATCTGATTGGATATAAGATTAAACATTTATAATGATGATAACACAAATAAAAGAGACTGAATTACTCCCAAATCTCTACCTCCACGCGAGAACCGCAACATCAGATGCAGTCTCTTTGTAAAAGAGGTGGACTGTGCTTCTCTGCCTGGTGACTGTGGATTTAGTCACATGGCTTCCTCTAGACCCTTAAATGAAGTAGCAATGACACCATGCTAATTTCAAACCCAGGAACTGATTGGGGGCTTTTGCTTGTTTTTATTTATTGATACCGCTACCAAGGGACAAATGCCTCTAGGTGTACTACTTACCTTTAGTTTTCAGCCCTATGTTACTTAGGGTCATAGAGAGGAAGCCTCCATTGAGGAATGGCCTAGATCAGAATGGCCAGTGGGGAATTGTCTTGATTGCTAATAGTTGCAAAAGGGCCCAGCTCACTGTGGACAGCACCATCTGTAGGCAGGTGGTCCTAGGCTGTTTAAAAAACTAGCTAAGCATAAACCATTAAGAGCGCAAGTATGCAACATTTCTCTGTGGTTCCTGCTTCAAACTCCTGCTTGAGTTCCTTAACGATGGATTATGATCCGGAAGTATAAGCCAAATAAATCACTTCCTCCCCATGTGGCTTTTGGTCTGAGTATTTAATCACTGGAACAGGAATGAAACTAGAACAAAAGGCCATTTCACTGGTCCCAGAAGTGTGTTGCAAATCATTATTAATATTACAATATTATGTTTTAGTTTTCAAGTCCTTGAGTTTGAGGCTGGATTATGATATTTGCTTTCTATTATTAGTAGAATAAATCATCAGAAATTTAGTGAATTAGACATATTCTCTTACAGTCTTGGAGACCAAAGTCGGAAATCAGTCAGAGACTGAAAACTGGGCATCAGCAGAGAGTTTATTTCTGGGGCTCTAAGAGAAGATTTGTTCATTTGATGTTCTTACCTGGAGACAGGCTACATTCTTCACTAAAGAGTTCTTCCTCACTTGTATATTTTGCTTTTATTTTCAAGTTTGGCTGCACTCACATCTCTGTCTACTTCTCTCTTCAAATGAACCTTGTGAATAGATTTAGGATCTCTCTTTATGGTTCAGAGCACTATTTAACCTCAAGACCTTAGTGTAATCATGTCTTTTCCATGTGAAGGAAACAGTCCAGATTCCAGAGACTGGGGCGTGGCTATTCTGGGAAAGAGGCACTATTTAGCTCATCATAATTAATAGGTAGGATTTTACTTATTTAAGAAAACTGTAGTAAATAAAAGTCTAGGAGACTTACTGAGCACATGTAAAGATTGCAAAGAAGGGGAAGTGATATAGTTAATGCATGATATTAATACAGCAATTAAGCAATAGATATTTTTCCGTTTGATGTACTTGGTCTTTCTATGTGGTGTGGATCAAGTCATTTATCTTTCTGTGATCTGTTTCCTTCTATGTGTAATAGACATAGCCATAACAGCATATACCACATGTGCTTTGTATGAACTGTAAATGAATTAATGTCAGATAAATGGTAAGAACATTGGTAAGGCACAAGTTAGGGCTATGTTATAAATGATAAAAATCTACTTTATTTTAGAATGTTTATATTGTATTTATCTATATATTTTCTAATTTTAATATATTTATGTTTTCTTTAAATGATAAAATAAAAGTAAACCATCCAGGATAAAAGGTGGGGTAAATAAATTATTTCACTCTTAACTTTTCAAGAAAATTTAAAATATTTGACAAGTTCTGGAGGTTTTTTGGAAATGGCAACTCTTATACAGTAGAGAGAGTTGTGTAAATGATGCTAACTTCTACAAAAATTTGGAAATGTTTTATTTGTGAAAGATAATCCTGCCCCTCCCTGTATACCTCAAATACCTGGAGGGGAAATCCACATTTAATAAAAGTCACATAACAATGGCACAGTCTTGAATCAAGTTCCTGAAGAGAAGAGTCCATAGCCAAAAGTATGGTGTGTGCCAGCTGTTCAGGGTTTGGAAGTGGCAGCTAACGATGTGGATTCATGTTTTAAAAAAATCTAGTTTGGACTTAGTTTGTGAGGGGCTTTGAGATATAAATCACATAGGAGCAGTTCTTCCTTTAGCAACAAGGGTATTTTTATATCCTTCACTAGTCAGTCACTAGAGCCAGTTCCAAGTGATCTAGGGATAAATCTGATGCTGAGGGACCCACCAGGGTAAGGCAGCTCCTGTCAGCCAAGGGTGATCAAAGGAACAAGTGTAAGGCGTAAGATTCCAACACTCAACATGGCTGTTGGTAAATATGCCATCTGAGTAAAAGGGGTTTTAATGGGGTACATAACTCCCTAAAATATATAAAACAACGAAGCCTCCATGTTTATCAATAGAAGGCAGGGCTTCAAATTGAGGCATGTGAATGCGATGAGATTCTACATGGTTAATATGAGCGACCTACATGTGCTGTATATGCAAAAATCGGAAGCATGATGTTGAGTGAAAGAAAGCAACCCGGAGAAAGGTATGTATGCATACATGCTTTCACTTGTGCATGTTAGTAATGTAACAAAGGCTATGTGTTTTGTATGGTTACATAATATACAATTAAGATACCAAAAGGTGGGCTCACTCTGATTTCATTAGGAGAGTAGCTATTTTTAGAACTGATGAATAGAAATAGAATCAGGAAGGATACAAATCAAACTCCTGGTACATCTATAAAGTTTTCTTGGTGCAGCAAAAATGGCTTTTAGTGAATGTAGTCTATTTTTTAAAAAAGCATTCTTAAGCTTTCTAAAATATTTGAAATTACTTATATGAAAGAAGACATTGTTTGATGGATACAGAACAAAGTTATAATTTTACCAAAGATCAACTTGGTTAACCAAGGGGTTTATTAGCGTTAATTTCAAGAGCATGAGGACCCAAAGGCAGCTTCATCACCAACATTCTCACATGAACATGGACAATGACTCAGGAAAACTGTGTTCCTGAAGGTCTGTGCAACTCGTAGGCAGCCATTGTTACTGCCTATAAAACCTTAGCTAGGATTCTAGTGAATCTTGTAAGTTTCGGGAACGTGTTGAAACTTGTTAGTTTTGTTTCTTATTGAACCCTGTACATTTCATTTAATTCCTCCGTCCTAAGGTATCTCCTTCAGAGGAGGGGAGGTTTCAATTCAGATGAAATAACTACACAGTAGAAAGAAGGAATATTCAAGGAAGAGGACCGTATTTCTGTGCTGGGCCAATGTGGAAGGAAATAGAAAGGTTGTAACTGATGTCCTTATCTGGCTCCTAGAACCATGATCTGGCTGTCTTTCAGGAACATTATGAGTAACAAGCAGTTATATTTGTTCTTTCAATCGTATTTTGACTATGAGAATATTGAATCAGAAAATAGAATAGTCTAGACTCTAGACTTAAATGATTAATTAGTAAGTTTAGCGTGAGGGAGATGCATGGGGGAGGATGGGAGGGGGCAGATGATAAGATCTTAGTAAGAAAATCCCAGAGAATTTTAGCAAATATTTATTTAGCCCTTCATATGCATCATACAGTTGCTTGGAAGTAAACTGCTTGATATATATTACGCAATATGCTGGGCTGGGGGGGGGGTCAAATGAGTGACATTGTCCCTGTCTTTAAATTTGTGAGCACCAAGTGGAAATTGGTGAGAGAAGAGCGTCTGAAGAACTTGGAGGCCTCTCAGCATAGATGCCAACAAATGTATTTATGGAAAGAATCCCTTGTTTCTGATTCAAATGATTTCTGTGGAACTTGAGTCTTCCAAGATATTCTGTGAACAAGGGATTTTATATCTAACATGTTAGGAAATGCTCTGTGCCATATTCTGTTCTCAGAGATTCACAGGCGATTAACATATGAAGACTGCTAAGGTGGTTTATAGAGAAGAAAGCCGTATGGGAGCTTTGCATCTTCCTAAATTATTCGATATCCAAAAGAATTTAGGAGAAAATGGAATAACACCGATGAAACAACATAAATGTTATATGGAATTTGCTTTATCCGTGGCTTATTTACAGTTTGCTTTCCCCAATGCCTTTGAATTAATTATTCTATTTCTAAAAATTATTGGTATATATTTTTAAAAAATTAAATCTCCCATTCTGGGGTTTCTTTTCCAATATCGTGCTTACAATGTTAACCAGAGGTGCCGCCAGTTTTACTTTGTGGGGAAGTAAATATGGGGTTTCAACACGTTCTTTTAGCTCTTCAAAATAGTAGTCAGGCAGAGCTTTTGTGAAGGTGCTCAGCATTGTCCTGTCTGTAATCCTATTTTATGGAACCCTCACGCCGTGTTAATGTCTCACACGATGCTCAGTCTTCAGGCTTTAGGATCAACATGTCAATGGCTGTAAATCAAATGACCGTGCTAAAGTATATGGCTGTGCCCCATTTGCGGCCATCCATTTAATTGCATTCTATAAAATGAACCAGGAGGTATAAGTTTACAAACACAACATCTGAGGTGGTGGTAAGATTAGAGCTAAATAACACATGGCGTTTAAACTTGGCATGAAGTCCTGAGGGCTGGACCTAAACTGGACTGCTGACAAGGAGCATCTAAGCAACAATGTGCATTGCCCATGAATACTCTGCAGCTTTAAAGGACACACTAGACTTATAGACAAAGTTCACCCTTCAACAAACTTCTTGTTTTCACTTTACTGGAGCATTGTAATATTCGACCAGTATTGTCTTTGTTTAAGAAAACAAGAAGAATATTTTACTTTCTTGGAGAACTTTCAGTATAAAATTGTTGTTCCATGACTACTTACTGCACGGCCCAAGTTTCTGTGGGTGGGGTGTTCCATATTCATCTCATATGTCCAAGTAAAGTAAATGTATGAGAAGGTTAATTAAACACGAAGTCAATTTCCATTTAATGAAATACATTGCTGTTTATTTGTTCAGGCTCACAATGACCTATTTTCATAGGTCTTTTAAGTTGTACATTTCTTCTTTGTACGTGCCTTTGCATCTGCCATTGGTAAACTGGGTATCTTCAGCAAGTGTTTCAAAGTCTCTCCTTTTTCTGCAAGCAGGGCTGTTGATTCAGCAGTGGTGGGCTATTAAGCTCATACATATATAAACTGTTTAGAATATACTGAAGTGCATGACTTAAAGAATCATCGCACAAGTGTTAGTTATTATTATTATTGCTTAACTATATTGGAAGAGACTATAAATGACTAACAATACATAATTTTATTTATCAAAATCTGAGGCTCAATTAAGCATGGTTAGCATAGTAACTAACCTACTACCCTAACATATAAGCAAATATTCCAGATTAGATCTTATCCTTGGTGTCTTAGTTGGTTGCTTTCTAAGAAAGTTTGTATAATAAAGCTGAATCAATGTTTAAGTTTGGGAGGGGGAGGAGAGGAAAAGAGGAGGGGGTAGGATAGGGGGGCATTATAAATGGTGATAGATGTTCCTGTTCTTGGCTCTGCTTGAAAGTTTATGTGCTATTTTTCAGGCAATATGAAGAGATGAAGGTTCCACTGCCTTACACTTTTATCATCTGTCTACTTTAATGTTTAGACCCGATGTCCGTCTATCCTTGACAGCCATTCTGATTCTTCTTTATGTCCTTTTGGCAGACAGACCAGCAGGCAGAATCAGCAAACACTGGGAGGTGCATCAAGGCATAATACAGGCATGAGTTGCAGGAGGGCTATGTTGAGCTGGAAATGGATCTAGGAGAAAAAAAGTTTCTTTTGTCCCACACCCTGATTTAATCTCTGAACTTATCAAATATTTCTTCATAATTATTTTTGTGACCTTAAATAGATACAATTCTTCATTTGCTTTCAAAGTCATACTCAGTAAAAAGGTAGAGAAGTTACACACACACACACACACACACACAATCATTTCTTACTAAATTTGAAGAGCAATTAAGACATGGATATACCTTTAAAAAATAAAAAACTAGCAGTAAAAACACTAGGTTGTATGTGTGTGTGTGTGTGTGCGTGTGTGTGTGTGTATGTGTGTTTGTGTGTGTACTAGCACGCTCGCATACCGGAGGTCATCAATGGCTGTCTTCCTTAACTGTTCTCCAAATTATATTTGGAATTGGATCTCTCATGTAACCGGGAGCCCATCGATTTGGATAGCTAGCCAGCAGGTCCTAGAGAGCCTCAGGTCTCCGCTTTCTTAAGTGGAATCACAAGCACATGCATAGCCTGGCATTTTGTTTTATTTTTATTCTTTTATATGGGTTCTCAATGTGTGACTCTGGCTAGCCTGTAGCTCACCATAAAGACCAGGCTTGCCTTTAACATCACAGAAATGCCTTTCTTTGCCTCCCAAGCTTATATTAAACATATGCAGCAGCCGGTCAAGCCAGGGCCTGGTTTCTTACATGGACACAGGGATCCAAACTCAGGTCCTCAGTTTATGCAGCAAGTGCTTTGCTCAAGAATAATCCAACTCCCAACTCCCCAGTCCTTGTTTTTTCAAGTGTAGAAAACTTTTTAGATTAGAAAATGAGTTTTAGTGTCCAAAAATATCAATGGAACCATAAAAGCATTTCTTACATATATTAGAACATATGTTCTTTAAGTTTGGAAAGACAAGATAAATGTCAGCAGATTCCCACAATAGTATGTACTCATGTATGGGATGTATCAAGTTGTGTCTACGCAGTCACAAATACATGTATACTGACATGGTAACTTCAAGTTCAAGACTCAAGGCAATATATACATATAGGGAAAGAGGTTGGGACAAGAGTTTAGAGATGAAAAAGATAAACTTTTCTAATTCTTATATGTTCTTCTCAACTTTCATTTTAAACATATGGAGGCAACAAGAGTAGGGAGGGAGGTACAGCCATCCTGATGTATGCATGGAGAATTGGTTGTGTAGGTCCCTAAGGATACCAATTAGAAGATGTTCTCTTCCTTATATAAAATAACATAGATCGCTGTATAACCTGTGCACAACCTCCCTGGCTATGATGCTAGCAATGCCTACAACAAAAGAGGCACTGTGGAAATAGTTATTATACTGTGCTTTTAAAGAATTGAAAAAAATCTGCCTATGTTCAGTACAAACTTTTTTTCTTCAATATTGGTTGGTTCCAATGTTACAGAATCTATAGTAATGGAGGGCTACATGACTTCCTGATAGAAGGTAGAAAATCAACCTTGGGTTCAGGTGACCCAACCTCAAAGAAGACAAAGTGTGTTAAGATATTTGAACTATCTATTATTTCATCAATTAACTGTTGTATTGACATAAGTCTTCAGTTTTGAGGATAAGATGGGAGCTATTTGTTTGTGCATACTGTGTATATGTAATATATATATACACACACATATATATTAGTAAAGATATCCTTTTGATGAGGGAAAGTATGTATCAGCAAAAATATGCCATAGAGGAATATGCATGCGATAGGATAACTTCATGCTGTGTTATCAACACAAAAAATCCTGACTTGTATTTGGTCTTATAACTAAATTGAACACAAAGTCTTTTTTAGGATCAATGGAAACTCTGAGCTTGGAGTGGCTTCAGGAAGACATTAGAAAAAGTAGGATTTTTTCCTTAAATCCCAAAGCAAGATTCAAAACTGAAAAACAGAAAGTCAACTTATTATTTACAACCATGGGCTTATTTCCTGATTTCCTGCACACTGAAGCAGTGACTTTAAAAGAAGACGTGGCTGACAGAGGACACAGGTCCAAATCTGCTCTCTGAAACCCCGAGAAGCTAATTTCCATGTCCAAGCTAATGTTTCAAAGAGATTTCTTTTCATGTGTTCTCCTAGGAGGGCAAGATTTCAAAGAGGAAGCTAAGCAAAGCAAGGTAACCCTGGCGCTGTCGGCTGGGACTTTCAATTAGCATTTCTGACTAATACTTTGGCAAACTTACTCACAAATATTTCCAGAGTTGAGAAATAATCTCGTGGTAGTTGTTTGCTCATATTCTGAGCCCAGCAGGTTTGTAACTTTCTGCCATGGGAAGTGTGGACATTGTGGTTTTACTATCATGTTTATTTCTGTGTGTTGTTTCTGTGTCAAACAATGTGCTTAGAAATGGGAGAAGAAATGACTGGCATCAAACTCTGTGAGTCATTTATAGATGTACATGCATATACATGTATATGTGTGCATATTAAAATGGACATAGTAAACCAAGAAGGATTTAAAGTAACCGACTCTCGGTATTAATTAAAATATTAAGTAGATGACATAGTAAAAATGTAAAACTTTGGAAGGCCTGGTTATAAAATGGAAAGGCCTCAGAGAGCATCTGTTCCAATTGCATCATTTTACAAAAGGAAATTTGAAGACCAGGGCAACAAAACAACCTTCCCGGGGTCACATGCAAAGTCAACAGCAGAGCTGTGACAGCCAACAGGTCCCCTGACCTCCGGGCTATGCTCATTCACTGAGAGTGCTTCAAAGGGTGTTTACAACAGCCACAGCTTATCTTTTGGTTAATTCTACATTTACTTACATTTTTCTGGGTGCAAAACAGTCTTCCACCAATGTCAGATCTTAACAGAAATGGCAAAGGTTTTATTACGCATTCCTTATACTTATATATAGTAATATATAGTAATATGTGTGTGCTGTCCTTCAGCTCACTCACAGTTCAGTTTGGTCAGTGGCAGACATGGAGGAAGCACAGCAATCCATGAAAACTCCCAAGGGCAATCCTTTCTGTATAGACAGAAAAAATCACCAATGAACTTTTTGACCTGTCATAGAGAATCAGGATAATTATATGCTCATAGATGAGTAGAGCTGGATATCTTGGATTTTCTTTGTCTTTACCTGAGTAAAATTTGTAGATTAAAACAAAATCAGTGCTTGGCATGCATTAAGCCTATCCCCATTTGGGCTGTCCCTAATTGCATTACGAAAGCCAAGGTAAAGTGAAGATTCTTGCTTATTTCTCTGTGAACGCCTGTCTCAGTGGAGGAGGCTGCTCCATCCTTTTGTTAACAGGACCTGCAATGTGCACTTGCTTGGATTGTGTAAGGAGTCAAGCTTGTTGTACTCCAATACTCACTTAAGACATCCTGGGTCAAAAAAGAAGGAAATGTTGACATCTAATTGAGTGATAAAGAACCAAGAATGAGGTCCCTACTGAAACTTGACTTGCCGTCGGACAAGTCTTCAGTTTCTCTGAGCTTCCTCTATTTCTGCCACTGACCAAACTGAAATTCCACCTGGGACTGAACCAATCTCAAGTTTGACCACAGAGTTTTCAGAACCTTGAACACATTTAGGTTTATAACGAAAATAATATGATAATATGCGTGTTAGATCCATTGGAATGCGTGTACATGCTAACCTACTCAGTAAACTCATCCTAACTATAAACACTTGACTGATCACTCTCCAGTCCATTATTTTTGTGTTAATTACTTTCTATTGCCGTGATAGAACACCATGACCAGAAGCAATTTAGGGAGGAAATGCTTTATTTGGGATTACAGTTCCAAGAGAGTTAGTTCATAATGGCCAGGGACAAGTGGTAAGCATGGTGGCAGGAGCAGGAAGTCATAGATCACATCGCCACGTAAGAGAAGGGTGTGTTGAAAGATTGTAAGTGTCAGAGTTTGTAAAGACAGAAATTATCTTCTGGATGTTCCAGGACATTTGCAGACATATGACATTAGCTGTGGTTGCCTTCTCAAGACTTGCACAAGATCAAGTCAGTCAACATCCTAGGAAGGGTAGGGTTGGGATTAAGATCACTCGGCACAGCGGAGGTGCTATAGACAGTTGATGGATTCTGGGAGAGGAAAACTCGTTTTCTTTAGCTGTGGTCCCTGGAAGACTGACCATGTTCTCATGGCTTTCTCCAAACCCATTAATACATGGCCAGAACAAATTGGACTTTGTAGGTTATAAACACATGGAGGGAAACTCAAAGATGGCTCAATGGTTACGAGTAAGAATACCTGCAGGTCTTGAGTCTAATTCCTAATTCTCACAAATGACATACAACTGTCTTAAGAGTCCAACTGTAGGAATTACATGTGCTTGTTTCTGTGGCTATTATCCTCTCTCTCCCTCTCTCCCACCCCCCCCTCTCTCTCATATACACACACTTGCATAATTAAAAATAAAGTAAAGCCTTTAGAAAGAAAAGAGTACATGGGTTCAGGCCTATGAGGAGACGGGGCAGATCTGGGAGGAGTAAGGGTGGAGTCGGGGGGTAAATACAATCAAAATACATCATATGCATACATGAAATCTCAGAGTTAATAAAACTGTGATGCTTTAGAAAGTACCGATTCTAAATCTACTGGAAGCTATCAAAAGAAAAATAGACAAGAATCAGTAATAGAGTAACTTTTAAAGGAAAAATTCATTTCACAGGCTATATAAGATTTAATGAATAATATCTTTTAGGTACTTAGTGGAGACAAATTAACACACTTACTATATCAGCCCTTAAAGTTTACTGGGCACTACAGGGATGAACCCCTGTAAACTGAAAACATAATGTGTTCTGAAATTCAAAACATTTTCTGTGCCACGATGATGCCAAAAATGGAAAACTCCATAAGAAATTGTTTCAAGAAAAATTGTTATTAAAATATCATTTATATGAAATTATATTTAGGCTATGTGCATAAGATGTGTATGCGAACCCTATTAACTAAGTCTCTTCCATACCATTGTAACCACATAAAATAAATTCTTACTCCCATTTTACAGAAAAGGAGACTAAGGATTATGGAAGTCAAGTCAGAACTGGTTTCATGGAGCTAAGAAGCAGTCACGTCTGAGATTTAAATCTAGATCCTGCATTTCTGTTATATATATTTTTTTAACTATAAACTGATTGACCCATTAGCTCAGGCTTCTTATTAACTCTTATAACTTATATTAGCTCATTATTCTAGTATATGTTAGCCACATGGCTCGGTACCTTTTTCAGCGAGGCAGTCATATCTTGCTTCTTCTGTGTCTGGGCCAGGACTGCAGAGGAATGGGCTTCCTCCTCCCAGAATTCTCCTATTCTCCTTGACCCACCTCTACTTCCTGTCTGGTGGTCTCACCTATATTTCCTGCCTGGCTACTGGCCAATCAGCGTTTATTTAAAATATAATTGACAGAATACAGACCATGGTCCCACACCAATCCCCCACTCCATACACACACACACACACACACACACACACACACACACACACACACAGCTATTTTCCTAGGGCACTTTCTACATCCACTTCCCCATCTCCCCTGCATCACTTATCACAGAACCCAGAATGTATTGATAGGTGTTTTCCAAATGAGGAATGAGTAAGAGTGAACTTATATATGCTGACTTGAAGTCAAGGATAAACCAGTCCTACTTGGCCTTATCTCTTGGGGACTCTACTGAGCCTCCTGAATCCTGGGTCACTGCTTTTAATTAAATTTGAATTTTGTTTTTATTAGATACATCATACTCTCTCTTTTTCTTCTTCTTGTCTTCCTCTTCACTGCCCATTCCCTTCCACTTCATTTTGTACACACTTATAAACAGTGGAGCTGGAACCCAGATATTTCTTCTGTCATTGTGTTTTTAAGCTTATCTCTCTTATCATCCTATTTTCTGCAATTTAACAACATTGTGTTCTTCTTTTTGTTGCTATACTTCAGTGAGTGACATCCGTTGGACTGACAGATGTTTAACTGCAGAGGTATTAAAGTGCACAGAATAGTGAAGGTTTTGATCAAGTCAGCATATATAAGTTCACTCTGTTATATTTTTGACTTCTTTGTTTTCAAACTATTGTTGCAGGCTAAGGAGTTCGTTTTCCCTCTCTTTAACCATCCTCTCCTCTTCTGTTTGCTCTCCCCTCTTTCCATTTGAATTCATTTCCAGTTTCTGTCTTCCTCCTGTTCTTAGATACCACATCCTGCGAAGGGTACCTGTTATTTTCAGGTATCAAGTAATTCCATTTATTAGAGAAGATAATTATAGGAACTTTTCTAATCTGAATGCTCTTAATGAATGGCTCCAGTCACTCCTCTGGAAAGTGTAAAATTGAGATGCAAAAAGACTGTTGAAGTCAATTAATAGAAAGTTTATCTTCCATAAACTACCCTCGCCTGCAGTCTATTACACATATTTATCATTATTATCCAGCAGACTTCAGGAGCTACAGACCAAAGGTGGCTATAATCTCAGTAATGACAATATTGTTAACTCCTACTCCTCAGAAACAAATTGAGATGTATACTGTAAAACACACACATAATACAGTGTGTGTGTGTGTGTGTATGTGTGTGTAAGTTATGAGTGAGTTAGTATCTTATCTTTATCAGAGGAGAACAGAATAACACAGCCTAAAAGCCATTCTGCCATTCTATTCCTGCAGAGGTCATGTTCTTGGTTGGTTGTCCAATGAGAGAGCTCAACCTCGGTTTCCATCTTGCTTGAGAGAAGCCCTGCAATGTCCCAGTTGTCATCTGTGTCCTGACTTAGTTCCAGGCAGTGAAATAAGTGATGCTTCCCTCCCCTCTGGAGTTGGGCTAAAGGGCAGGGACAGTGGAACCTCTAGTACAAGCATCTGAGGTCCTCATGGGTCTTCAGAAAGGAAGAAACGTTCACAGCCACAATATTGTCTGTGGTGCTGGTTGACAGCTCCATCCACAGAAGGTCTTGTAGGGATCATCATGGCAGTAGTGGTTATCATCTTTTCCCAGGATATTGCAGGTTTTCTCTGTGGTGGTAGGAAAAAATATCCTGCCTCTACCATGCACTATTTTTTGACATTCCGTTGCTAGCCCCTTAATTGATTAACAGAGCTATCACTTTGCTTTAACACTGATGCCAGAGGTTGGGCAATTTGGCTTTAATCTTACTGAAAACTCTACAATCAGTGCTTATGACCTGGGATTTTTTTCTACCCCAAAGCAGCTTTATTCATTAACTGTTTCACCTTTTTCTTGTCTTCGGGACATGATTGAAGACACATGGGTTTGTGATAGCTTCGTTCAGTAATTTAGCATCTTAGGGAGGGTGCTCAACTTTGAGCACTTCCTTCTTGATTTTTTCTGCTCTCAGGCTCTGTCCCTTTGTGACCCTCTTCATTGCCTGCTTTCTATCACGGGAAAGCTCAAGAAGCTGGTGCCTTCCAGAACACGCCTTGCAGGAATAGCACTCAGCTCCTGTGCAAACCTTTGCTGTCCTTCAGCGCACTCACAGTTCAGAGTGGAGGTGACCCTATGTCCAAGTGCGGCTTCTCTACAAACTGGCAACCTTTCCTAGGCTGCATCCAGGTAAACGTCTCCTTCCTGCACTATTTCCGTGTATCCTATCTGTGCATGCTTACTAAGCATACCTGTGGTATTCTTACTGAAAACTCCTTGTACCAGATTTTATAAGAAAGCCATTGACATGTTGTATAAGTCAGCTCACCCAACTTCTAACATCAACTTTTTCCCATGTTGCTTTCTGCTGTGCTCCATGTATATTGAAAAGCCAGATCTTAAACCTTTGAGTCATCTGGCTGTGGGGAATAAATCCTAGATAAAATTATGCAGCAGAAAGAATTTCTTCTCTCTTATAATTATTTATGTTTATGAGTGTGTGTGGTAGGTGTGTCTGTGTGTATATGTGCTCCCAAGTGTGTGGAGGTCTGAAAGCGATGTCAGAAGTTTCCCTCAATCCCTCTCCACTCTCCATGTTGGAGTAGGCTAGAGCAAATAGAGCACAATTCATGTAAAGCCTCTTAAAAGAAGGGAGGAAGTTTCCAGTGCTGTGGGATTCCTGAGGTTTGGGGTCATATGTTAGTCAGCAGTTATGGGGCAATAATGGGCTAATATGCCAAGTAGCAAGGACTTCCCTTAAGCTATTTCACGAACTCTCTTCCTTTGACCCAGTATAACCAAAGTATCTGTTAGGGAAATGAGTCTTTTGGCACGTTAATGGGACTTAAGCAACTTTAGGAAGACTTGACCTCCTCAGTAATCTTTGACTTCAATATGTTGGTTCCACTAGGAAATTAAAAAAAAAAATTGGAGCTCAATTACTAAGCATACATTATTTTTCTGCCTTTTAATTTCTATTAAACAATCCCAGTTCATTTCCAAAGCAAACAGGGCCTCTGGCCAAATCAAACTGAAGTAGAAACGACATTGTGAAATATAGACTTGCTTCTACACTTTACATATTTCTATCACAAACTGACATGTGAACTACAGAAACAAAAATACTAAAATAACAGAAACTAGCAATCACTGATCATTAATATTCCTTAATATAAGTGGACTCAACTCACTTATAAAAAGACACAGGCTTACAAATTAGTTGTGAAAACAGAATCCATCCTTCTGCTGCATACTAGAAACACACCTCAGCCTCAAAGGCAGACATTGCCTCAGGGTAAAGGGTTGGGAAAAAATTTTCCACTCAAAGGAACCTAAGAAACAAGCAGGTATAGCTACCCTAATAACTATCAAAATAGGTTTCAAATTAAAATCATTCAAAAGATACAAAGAAGGACATTTTATATTAGTCACAGAAAAAATCCATCAAGAGGAAATCTCAATACTGAACATCTATGCCCCAAACACAAGGGCACCTTCATATATAAAAACAAAACAAACTCTTCTAAAGCTTAAATCACACATTAAACCATACACTAATAGTGGGAGACTTTAACACCTCACTCCCACCACTAGACAGGTCTGTCAAACAAAAAATTAACAGAGAAATAAGGGACTAACAGATTTTAAGACTGAAATGGACTTAGTAGTACTCTATAGAATATTCCATCCAAGCATAAAAGGATATACCTTCTTCTCAACACCTCATGGAACCTTCTCAAAAATTGACCACTAGGTAACAAAGCAAACTCCAACAGACACAAAAAATTGGAAAAACTCCATGTATTTTATTGGATCACCATGGCTTAAAATAGAATTCAATAGCAACACTAATTCTAGAAAGCCCACAAACACATGGAAATTAAACAATGTTTACCTGAATCATCAATGGGTCAAGGAAGAAATAAAGGAAGAAATTAAAGACTTCCTAAAAGTCAATGAAAATGACCACACAACATACCCCAATTTATGGGACACAATAACAGCAGTGTTACGAGGAAAGTTCCTAGCACTAAACGCTACATAAAGAAGCTCTAGAACAGAAAGAGGCAGATTCACCTAGGAGGAATAGAAGACAGGAAAGGAAATAATCAAATTGAGGGATGAAATCAACAAATTAGAAACAAACAAAACAATACAAAGAATCAATGAGACGAAGAGTTGGTGCTTCGAAAAAACCAACAAAATAGGAAAACCTTTAATCAAACAAAAGGCAGAGAGAGAGTATCCAAATTAACAACATCAGAAATGAAAAAGGGGGACATAACAACAGACATGGAGGAAATCCAAAGACTCATTATGTCATATTTCAAAAACCTGTATTCCATAAGATTGGAAATCATAAGGGAAATGGACAATTTTCTGGATAAATATCACTTGCCAAAATTAAATAAAGACCAGATAAGCAATTAAATAGACCTATTAACTGCTAAAGAAATAAACAGTCATCAAAAGTCTCCCAACCAAACAACCGACCAACCAAACAAACAAAAAAACCCAAAAACCAAAAAAAAAAAAAAAAGAACCAGAACTTTCAACAAAGGAATCTAAAATGGCTGAAATAAGGAAATGTTCAACATCCTTAGCTATCAGAGAAATATAAACAAAAATAACTCTGAGATTCCATCTTACACCTGTAAGAATGGCCAAGATCAAAAACACTAATGACAGCTTATGCTGGAAAGGATGTAGGGTAAAGGGAATACTGCTCCATTACTGGTGGGAATGAAAACTGGTAGAGACCCTTTGGATGTCAGTATGGCAATTTCTCAGAAAATTAGGAAACAACCTTCCTCAAGACCCAGTAATACCACTTTGGGGTATATACCCAAAGGATGCTCAATTGTACCTCAAGGACCTGTGCTCAACTATGTTATAGCAGCATTGTTTGTCATAGCCAGAACCTGGAAACAACCTAAATGCCATTCAGCTGAAGAATGGATTTAAAAAAAAAAAAGTGGTACATTTACGTACTGGAGTACTACATAGCAGAAAATATAATGACATCTTGAAATTTGCGGGCCAATGGCTGGATCTAGAAAACATCATATTGAGTGAGGTAACCCAGACCCAAAAAGACAAATATCATATGTACTCACTCATAAGTGGATTTTAGACATAAAGCAAAGAAAAATCAGTCTATAATTCACAATCCCAGAGAACCTAGACAACAATGAGGATCCTAAGAGAGACATTTAATCTACATGGGAAATAGAGAAAAACAAGATCTCATGAGTAAATTGGGAGCATGGGACCATGAGAGAGGGTATAAGGGGAGGGAAAAGAAGGGAGGGAAGTGGAGAAAAATATCAATTAAAAACAGTAAAAACAAAACAAAAACAAAATGAAAACCCCCTAATCAGGACAATAAGGCACTCACTGGCTGGGCATTTCCACTGTGTGCTAAGGAAGTTCTTGGCTGCCCAGGTTAATACAGGGAAATAATACAGACAGCCTAGTCACAGTGATTCATGAAGCTTAAGTATAAACAGCCTCAGGATAATTAGAGCTAGTGTTCAGGTGACTTCACTCTTTGTGTCGATTGCTCATTATCTTAGCATATAACTTCAGGCAAGGGCTTTTAAGGACGTGGTTTTCTGCTTTCTGATTACTACTAAGATATTGTGTTTGTTTGTTTCAGTTGCCAGTGAAATTGCTAGGTGTGTTCTATTTTAAGTTTTTGAAGTAGCTCAATTTTTGTCTTAGTATTCTGAACAGTGAAATGTGTTTTGTTTCTTCTTTTCACCTCCCACGCAAAGTAATTTTATGTATGGATTAGGTGTTCACTGTGGTAATAGCAGCCATTATTGAGATGAAAATTATTAAGCTTTTGCATTTTGGGGGAAAATGGTTTAGTACGCTGCGAGGTCTCTTCATGTAGTGTGCACTAGGCTGTCTTCCGGAATATGACTGTTTGCCTTGAGTAGGTGCACAGTTATGTGATTGCTTCCTGTCCAGAATTTTAAGATTTTTATTTAGCGAATGTCATAGAATGCTGTTTATATTTTTCCCTGCTGGGAACAACAATGCAAGTTGTATCTTGCATTGGTATAGCATGTGTTTAGTCTTATACGACAACCTTCCAATCACTGCAGAGTTCCCTGATTCTATCTGAAGTAGCCTGTGAATGCTACCTGTGATGCTTGAGAAGTTTGCAGAGTGGAGAGGGTGGCAGGTTGTTGTATTTACAGTGATTATTCAGGAGTTTCGCAAGGTCTGTGCTCCCAACCTGCAAAGACCGCATTTCCGTTCTGAGGGGAAAAGTTGATGTAACTCCCGATGATCTGATCATTAGCGCTTATTCCTCAAAGATGCCTCCTCTTACCTCACCGCTTTTCGGAGCCAGTGCCGTGTCCATATTTTGTAATCAAATTTTCCCGCTTAGGTAGCCACCATTTTTCCAACTCTTCCTAAGCAGGTCTACACCAGGGGAAGATTATGCATGTGAGGGAGGGGCCTGGACCTGACACATGAAGAATCAAGAAATGGTAGCTGTTTTGAGACTTTGCTGGATTTCACTTACAACCTGTATGCCCTTTTATAGAAATTCTTTGGAATGCCTTTTATAGTGAGGTTCAAAAGTCTTATTATAAAACTGAAGGTCTCTGCTTAGTAAAATGCTTCACTTTGGATAACATTTAACAGGATAATCCGTGGATATCACCGCAAGCATGAAAGAGAATTGTTTCAATAACTTATTACAAGTCCTTTGTGGAGATAGTCTTCCTTATCCCTTCTATAAGAAAAACAGATTATTTTCTCGGGGCTATCTAATGAGAATACTAATTTGCTCATACTGGAGGTTCACTGAAGTGCTATTGTCTTATTGTGTTGTGTGGATGAAATGTTTAATTTCAAGAGATTTTTCTGGTGTTCCTGAAGGTTGAATAGAAAGGTGAATAATTCCTTATATTTCTGCAATCTTGCTTAGTATACTTGTGTGAGTTTATGTTTACAAGTATGTGTTGTGTGTGTGCGTGCACAAACGTGTGCATATTTGCCCTCCATCCTAAGATTAGGGCTAGAATCTCAGAAAGCCCGAACCTCAGTTTGGAGCATGCTTTCGTACCCAACACAGCCATCACAATTCCTAAATTAAAGTCATAATCAAATTAAACTACAATTTTAAAAAGTGTGTATCCAGATTAATGAAAGTACACAGCTAATGAATTACAAGTAGAAACAAAGACTTACTTCCAAATAATGTAGAGTTTGATGGTCTCATTATTCATTTTGTGGTCTCAGCGATCAACCCTGAAGAAGAATGTTAAATTAGCCTATGTTGATGAGTGGATGGCTTTCCCACTTGTGTGATATCCACTGAAGCATGGGTGAATTTGACTCCAGGGAGCGAGTGTCCCGCAAGCTGTCTTAGCAAGAACACTTACCAGGGTCAGTCTTGTCTAAGTTCACAGGAAGGCAATCCTCAACCAATCAAGACAATGATTACAATGGCAAGGTAGGAGTAGGCTGCAGACGTACCCAGGGAGACAACCCTGGAAATTCTCTGAGCTAAAGCTCCTATTGGCCCAACAATGTGCCCATTTGCCAGAGCAAATCGTTCTCCATTTCTTTTGACTACTAGTTAACCTTTGCAAGGATAACTAATGCATGAGTGGTTTAGCACAGGTGGCTGTCACACTCCTGAATGCAAACTTGCTCAAGTCACACGGATTCTGAGAATTCATCAAATCCTGTTGCCCTAGGAAGCAACTTTTGCCACTGAAGCTAACATAGGATCTGGTTTAGACATTTCATAAATAATTATTTTAAAGTTGCTATGTATCAGGTACTCAGTAGGGTTAGGAATCCAGATGTAAGTACAACCAAATCCTCACTCCCAAGGAGTTTATGGCTTGCTGACTGTGGAGACAGCCTGTGTTGCCTTAAATTCTAGGAATAAGGAGGTACAGATAGTCACATGTCACACCTCTAATTGGGGAAAAAGTGATCTTCCCTTGTTGATGACAGAATCCAAGGGTCAGATGTCAGGGTTGCCTAGTTTTCCTAGTTATGATTACAAGCATGGGGTTATGACAGTGTTCCCAAGATTTTGATGAGGAAGGAAAAAGTGACTGCAGTTGGCAGATGAGAGAGTCTGAAAGAGCTAAAATGCTATCAGTCTCCTTGGAGAGAGGGGCTGGGTGGGGTGGGGTGTGGCCACTCAAGGGTACCAAGTTAACCTCCTAGCTCATCTTAAGGAAGTTTGGCTGACAGTTTGAAGAGCTATGTAGAGTGGTGGCTGATACTATGGGGAGTCCACCCACTTATAAAGCAGTCCTGCCTGCTGCTCTCTGCAGTAAACTGATCCAGGAGGTGTGAACCTGGAGAAGTAAACACAGGGTATCTAATCAAGGGGTTATTACTCTGCCTGTCTCTAGAGCATTGCTTCAGAAGGGCCTGCCTTCCTAGGGGTGGTCCTACCTTATGGGTGGTCCCTTGGCCAGGTGACTGACTAGTCCAGCTGGAATGCTAAGCTTCCAGCCAGGCCAGGGATTTCCTTCTCTGAACCAGAAGGAAATTGTTAGACCTTAATGGACTCTCACTGCTTCTGCGGCACTTCTGGCTTTAAATCCTAGGAGGTCAGGGAGACAAGAATCCATCATGATATTGTTCAGATCAGGCATAACAGTTTAACACCAGATATGTCTAAACCTTGCTGATCCAGTAAAATTTGACTCTGAAAGACCACCATGGTTTATGCGTCTCTCTTCTCTGCCTTCCTTTGAAAGCATTTGTAAAGACCTGGCAATAGCATTTTAATGAGCTACTGTAAAGCTACTACCCATTAAGAGGTTATTAAGGCTTCTTAGGGAGAGTATATAAAATAAGTATGAGGGGCCAAGAAGCATTAAAGTTGGAAGGGGGAAACTCAAAATGCGGAGAAAACCAGCATAAAGCTAAGACAGGGAGGCGTGACTGTAGGCCATGCATCAGTCATGTCCTATGAAGAGAGACTTCCTGTGACGTGCAAGCTCGACAGGAAACGTAGCATCAGGGCAGATCTCGGTAGTCCCAACGTCTTCAGAGCCCTCCCGGCTCCTTTTGGATTTAGATGACCTATGACTTAAGCTGCTGTGTCTTTTGAGTGATGATGGAAGTGTTGTTCACGAAGGTAGACCCTTTCATGACTGCTCAGTCTTTATCCTGAATTATGGTCTTTATGTTTCCACTCTTACCTCAGGCTTTTGAGAAGGACGTAGTACATTACAGGACACTGTGTTGCTGATACTATTATCAAATCTTTCAAGAAAAAGTGAACCCCCACTTCCTTCCTCCCTCTCCCTCAGGACTTGACTTGGCCTTGAAGGGGAGAGGAAAACTTTTGTCTAGCTTCTTTGTCTGGGTAGGCTACAGAGAAGTAGCTTTAGTTCCTCGACAATTGCTCAAGTCCTGTGCATGCTTAACCAGTCAGCATGTGGGTTCTGATCATGGTATTGATAATGGTGACAATAGTAACCGTCTAAATCACTTCACGGTTTACATTCAAGGCCCAGCACTAAGCATTGTAACTACGGTCTAAGTCCTATGGTGTAAGATCTTTTATGTGCATATCATTTTAATACTGAATCCACCCAGCAGGATAATATCAGTAGGTTCTTCTCTAGGGATATGGCCTCTGTCTTGCAGATGAGAAAACTGAGGTACTGGGGTGGGGGCGGGGTAAAGTAATTTGCTGAAATTGCACAACCAGAAAGCGACAGAGCCAAGTTTTAAACCTGGCCAAACTGTTGTTTAGCAAAAATATGAAAGCAGTTTGCATAATAATACCAAAAAATATTCTATGGCTTGCAAGATGGGATACCCTTGGATAGCCCCACTTTTTGATAACCAAGCCCTGAATCTTTTACGATATTCTTGCCACATGCTAAGTTGACTGTAACAGTTGTCATTGTTGTTATTTCTCGTCTTCTATATAATATATATTTTCTACACTAACATTTTATGAATTGTGCGGTTTCTTTTTTTTTTGGCTTTTACAAATACAACTTATTTTACTAATCCAGATGGTGTCTTGCGAGACTGCCAAAATGCATGAAAACCATAATAATACTAACATCTCATTTTAAAGGGAAAAATTACCCCTCCACTCTGAACTCTCAACCATTCAAATTCTGGAAGCTTAAACCAGTAAGTCTTTAGGGACTTCTCCTATTGCTCACCAGAGAAGCAATCTCCTAGAAATATTCTAAAACACATACCTGGTTTCAGAAAATGCGAAGAATGAGAATTCCCTGTCTTTCTCTGCTTAGGAGGCTCCAAAGAGCATATCCCAGCAGGTGTTATCAGTAGCAATTAAATGGTGAAGTAATTAAATGGTCCTCCTGCATAGCTGAAGCTGCAGATGAGTTCAGAGCATCCCCAGAGGGTGGGAGCACCTGCTAGCTCAGTGCTGGCACCTCCCGCAACAACAGGGCCCTCCTGTCATCACTGTGATTTGTAGCCACTTGAAGGATTTCATCGAATAATTCCAATAATCACGAAGGGATTCAAAAGCTATCTGTGGCTCAAACTCTAGATGCAGAGGCAGGAGATGGTGTCACTGTGCTCTTGGGAAATTTGTAATCCAAAAGAAGGAAGCAAAGGTAGCAAAAAATTATAGGTGCTATGGATGCCCGAGAGGGCAAAGGGGTAGGGAGGTCGGCCACAGGACATGCTTGAAAGTTTCCTGGCAGAGTAGCTGAGTTTTGAAAGATACATCTACATATTTTCAAGATGGAACGTTTAGTAAGAAGCACAATGTCACAGAAGGCAAGTGACATCAGGGAAAGGCAGTTCTTAGGTGAGCCTGGAGCAGAGTGCCTGTTTTACCTTTTATCTCCCTTTTGAATGCTGCTGCATGCCTCAACTTGTCAAATTCAGAGGGCCAGACCTGTGTTTGTTGCTTTGGAACTGCAGGAAGAAATAAAGTAACCAACAAGATTAGCAGAGAACACAAAAGGAGTTCAGGAGAATGCAATTCATATCCAACATGTACAGTCAGGAAAAAAAAAATGGTAGATTTACCGGACTAAAAAGATTCTGGCCCTGTATGAGATAGTAGTATCTGTTTTGTTCTCTCTGTATTTTTCTCCTTCTGCTTCTTCACTTCCCAAGAATGTCCCAAAATGTACATTTCTTTTCCACGGGGTGTTTTAGATTGTTATGTCTGAGGCACCATTGCCAGAAGAACCCAATTTCGTTTGGAAGACAACTTGGCTTGCTAAAAAAATAGGAGGGAGGCCAGAACGATGCTAGCCTAGGAAGGAACGGAAGAGTGCCAATGGCATGCAGACATGTACCCCCATTCCCTTCTGATGTCCCTGGAAGCTGGCACAGTTGAGGAGGGGAAGGAGGCAGTGTGTCACAGGCAGCTGGACACATACATGCGCCTGAGCTCCCAACCTCAGCACATTGCTCTGCTTAGGAAGAGCTAGTGTGCCACCAACTCCAAGCGATTATATTTAAGACGTTGGGATTCTCCAAATCTTGGAGCTGGAGAGTTGGGGAGATGAGAGCAACGTCTATAATAATTGAAAATAATATCTCCCATTCTGAGTTATATTTAAATTAGTGCTTGAAAAATAATTAGATAGTCCTTCCACACTCGTTAGTGCATCAAAATTTATAGCCATGTGTGTCAAGGAGCAACATCCCTGATGTGCTAAGAAACAGGTACTAAGAAATATCTAAGCTAGAATTAAGAAACAAAGAGGGCAATACTCAAAAGCAAGCTAAGATTAAGAAGGCTCTAAAGTCAGGCTGTGACCCTGGGACTAGAGGGAAATTGGTGGATTTGGGGGACTCGGGAGACAAAGGTGAAATGGGGAGAAGTATTAGTTAGAAGACCCAACCCATGCAGGGGATTTGAACAGGGAAACAACATGCAGAATTATAAACTAGTAACTTTGGGTTAACAACTAACCGATAGGACTCTGAAGAGCAGGTGGAAGACGTAGCCCTTGGCCCTAAGAGACGAAATTCTCCATAGATGAGTCAGAGCTCAATGGAGAACTTGCTTCTGTAGCTCCCGGAGTGGTAAGGTTTGCTGAAGTTTCATAGCCAGGGGCTAGCAAACTGAAAACAGTCTGCTAGATGATATTGCGACAGGCCTAGCCCCTCAGGGTGGGTGGAATTTGTTGGGACAGACCTAGAAGAATGTCGCAGAACTTGCTGGAGGTCACTTCACAGTGAGTCTCACTAGCAGGCTAGATGTGGCACACAGCAGAACTCATTAGGAAGTTGCTCATGGGAGAGGGCTCGGTGCCTTTTGAGATGAGCATCATACCATGTTCTCCATAATGGACAGTCACGAGAAAATAAGAAGAGGCTCCTGCATGGCTCCTGCATCCCTCCCCCCACTGACACAACCTCACAGTGGCTGGCTGACTGCCCAAACAGGAGTGTTGCTAGCACCTGTCTGCAGGATGACAGCCAGGACAGTGAAAGGTGGATTCGGAGCTTGGAGACTACAGGCTGATGATTGGGGTACAGTTAGGGGGAGCCCTGAGATAACAGCAATGCTCTGGGTGTTTATGCTCTTCCATATTTACATGTTGGCCTCCGAGCCTCATAGTAATGGTACTGAGCAGGTCATAAGGGTCGACTTCTCACCACTGGGATTATTTTCCTTATAAAAGGCCCTAGAGAATTCTGCTATTGTCTACCACACAATGACACAACGAGAAAGCACTACCAACAAAACAAGCTATTGACTTTCACCAGACAGTTTCCAAGTACTGTGGCTGGGAACTTTCCAGTCTCTAAAATAGTGAGAAATACATTTCTTTAGTAGCTTGGAGTCTATTCATCTTATGGTGTTTATCATAGACAGATGAACTAAGTAAGGCTGCGACTTGCAGGGAGGTTTTTCTTTTCTGTAGTTGTGTTTCTGTTGATGTTTTATAATGAAAACAAACATCAAATCAGGAAGAAGAGTTGCATTCAGAATTAAAGAGGGTCATGGCTACACTGAAGTACATGGGAGTACCAATGCCTTATAGAGGTAGGAGGTCCCTCTGAATGAAGTCAAGAGGTAGAAGGCGATAGAGGTATATGTAGGATAGAGAAACCTTAGAGATGGAAAGAAAAGAGAGACTTACACAAGGAGCAGAGTGGTAAAGAGTAGATGAGCAACAGAAAGGGCAAGAGGAAATTAGTTGACTCTGTCTACAGTGTGAAGGAGCTGAGATAGCTGGTAGAGAACCCATCAATAACTTACTCTGAAAATGCCCAAAGTGGATATAGGACTCAAGAGAACGCAGGAGGTCAGTCATCACTCCAGGTGTAGAAAGTGCCATGACGATTTTGGAACTAACTTGGAAATGGAATAAGGCACATGTAGCGGTTAATCTTGATTGTCAACTTGATGGAACATAGGAGACAAACCTAGGAGATAAACCTCTGGGAGTGTCTCTCTGTAAGGATGCTCCCAGAGAGGTTTGAGTAAGGCAAGAAGACCCTCCCTGAATGTGGGTGGTACCATCCTTTGGGCTGGGATCCTGGAGGAAATGAATAGCAGGAATCCAGGAGCGCAGCAGCATCCATCTCTCTGCACATTCTGTAGTACAGTGCTCCTGCCCGCACTGCTAGGGCTGCCTTTCTGCCTCGATGAATGGGTGCCTTCAAACTGTGACCAGAATAATCCCTTCTTTCCTGAAATTACTTCTGTCAGGGACTTTGCCATAGCAACAAAAACAAAACAAAAGAAAAGCAACCAAAGTGCAGTGTTGCTTTATGTATGTATGTATGTATGCATGTATGTATTTTGAGTCAGGGTCTCCAGGGTCTCACTGTGTAGTCTTTAGTTCTTGGCTGGCCTAGAACTCACGATGTAGACCAAGCTGCTTTAAAATTCAGAGAAATCTATCTCTGCCTTGCAAGTTCTGTGATTAAAGGAGTGGGCCAGGATACCCAGACACTGCTGTGTGGCAGAGCAAGGTTAAAAAGTCAGACTTCACTTCCTCTAGACACTGGTTTTTAACTAGTACTTAATTTTGTCCTTGTGTGTATGTCTTCTCTACTCATTAACTCATTTGCAATTGCTGTTGTCCAGCAGCTACTCTGTGTACTATGTCATACCTCTCGAATCACTAACAGGGGCTGTAGTGATTAAATATTCATATGTACCAAATAAATATATAGACTTGAGAATTTCCAGCTGGTTAACTTATCTGATTTGAGTGCGATAGAAAAACAGGGTGAGGAGAAGGGGGAATTCGGGGTCAATTTATCAGTACTGGGGGGGGGGGCAACTACTCATAATTACAGTGTATCCTACTTGAAATTTTTATGCCAAAATCCGCATTAGGATATTTACTTTAAGTATAAGTATAAGGAGAGTTAAGCATTTCAAAAAAAAATTTAAAATTATTTTCCAAGAACATTAAGTTTATTTGCTAGAATTTATTTCAAGCAAACCACTTAGGCTATGTTTAATGAGTAAGTTTGAGTTATTTGTAAGAAAGCCTTTAATGAACTAAGCAGTATGTTTCTGAATAATTTCCTAGTCATTGTCGTGTAGGAAATCTGCATTTGGGAGACAAGAGGAAAAGAAAAAGAACTAGAATAAGGTGTCGTGGTGGGAAAGAGGTAATGCTGGCTTCTCAGGGCAGGTGGTCCTGGCTTCAAGGCTCAGAAAGCTTGCTTTCTGTGATATGGGACCTGTCTGTCATCTGTCTCTTTCTCACACTCCTTCCTTTCCTTTAATCCTCCTTCCATCCCTCTCTTCCTCTTCCCCCCTCTCTCTCTCCTCTCCTCCCGTTGTTTCCTTCTCTTTCGCCCCTTCCCCCTCCTTCTGGCTTCCCTTTCCACCATGTGAGGTTGGGATCAAACTCAGACCATCAGACTTGGCAGCAAGAGCATCCACCTACAGTAGTCTATGGTATTTCCTTTCCTTTCTTATGTGATAAATTATTTTAATCGAAAGTAGTTATGGAATTAAGAAAGCGTGTGAACGCACAAACAGAATGAGGTAAGCAATTAGGGGCCTGGTCTGCTGGCTTTCCAGGGTTTCCCACCTAGCCCAGTCAGGAGAGCATGAGACTTTTTCTTTTTCTTTCTAAAAAAAATTCTGGTCACAGAAACCCAAGGATCCCCCAGAGATGGTTCTGAGGATCTTGTTAAGTGATACGCGTGAAGCCTTCATGTCCTGGTGGTCTTTTAAAAGAAGAAATGCCTCCTTTTCTCTTTATTCTCTAAATAACTCCAAGTTCTCTCTTCTGGATTGTGACCTGACTATCAGGTAAATTATTGTGAAAAAGAGCCCTATCATTTAAAATAATCAACGTTTTTATATTATCATGATATAAATGGTCTAAGTCATTTACTAATTTCTCCAAAGCAATTTTCATTCTAGCTAGTTCAAATGCTCTATGTGAACATTTATTTTAGAAAGAAGGGAGACTGAGGCTGGCCAGATGGCTCGTCAGTTCACCACCAAGGCTAGCAACCCGAGTTTGCCTCCAGGAAAGAAAAAAAAAAAGAAACTGACTCCCGAAAGTTGTCTTCTGACAGCCACTTGAGCACCGTGGCATGAGCTCATACCTGTACATTCACATACACAGGCAAGTGCCCTTAGGCAGTAGCCCCTGAACTGTTTAGCAGGGGAGAAAGCAAGCTGTGCACAAGAATACATGTATTAGTTACTCTTTGTTCCCAAATACAGATGCAACAGGATCCCTCGGCCAGAGCTCTGGTCAGTGGAACCCCACTGCTGTGACGGCTGTTACTGGGACTGGGGGATGTCACTGCTGTGGTGGCCTGTAACGGGGACTGGGAGACACCACTGCTGTGATGGCTGTAACAGGGACTGGGAGACACCACTGCTGTGATGGCTGTAGCTGGGACTATGGGGGACGTCACCGCTATGCAGGTCTATAACTGGGACCGTGGGATAGAATAAACCCCTTCTCTCCTAAGTGTTTTGTCACAGCATCAAGAAAGGGAACTAAGAAACCACATCTACCCAACAGACCAGAGCCAAGCATTGTGTGTTGGCTGGAGTCAACCATCTTACTGTATCTCCTCCCACAATCCTGGCATCCTGGAATATTAGATTAATGGCAAACATGAAGGAAAAGTATATTGAGTATTGTAAAATACATTGCTTGCCAAATAAGATATTTATAAAGGTTCATAGAGAAGAAATCAGCCATGAATATCACCTCAAAGTTCCTCTCTCTGTCTCTCTGTCTCTGTCTGTCTCTGTCTGTCTCTGTCTCTCTGTCTCTGTCTCTCTGTCTCTCTGTCTCTCTGTCTCTCTGTCTCTCTGTCTCTCTGTCTCTCTCTCTCTCTGCAATATGTCTCCATTCTTCATCATGAAACAGTACTGTACTGAGCCCCTTGGCTCCAAGCGGTGCCTATTAATCTCTGTTACTCACATTCTCATTTCTCTGACTGATGTTTCTCTGTCTATGAACATTTAGTCGAAGAAAGAATGAAAGTGTAGTCTGCGGGGGAGTGATGGGCAAACGCATAAAATGGATGGAAGAATCAGGAAAAAAAAATACCAGAGTGAATCATTAAGATGACGAATTTAAGTAGTACAATTTGTCATAAATTGTACTGACCAATAAAGAAAATGGAAAGTTTGTAGATTAATATCTTAAACTCATAGCCTGAATTAAAAGCTGGCAAATCAATGCCAGGAGCCAGCAAATACACTCAGTAATTAGTAGGAAGAATAGAGGCGTGAGCTAGTTAATCAGCTTCACAATGTACCTTGGTTCAGTTTTGCATTCTGACCAAAGCATTTCAAACTAGTTGTCATTTACTTCTAAATTGCTGGTCTCGGGAGTTTGCTGTAAATAGAAGTACTAATTGTGCAGCCTGGAGCCAGGCACTCTCTGCATGAGATGTATATTTGTCTCTTGCTGTACCGTTCTGCCAACCAACCTGCTCCTGCTGTTCCTATCCCTTCCTTTCTTGGACACATAACATTTCTGAGCTCTCAGTGTGTCTGTCGGTGTGTGTGCATGAGCATGTGTGTGTGTGTGTGTGTGTGTGTGCCTGCATATATGCACATGTGTGCTGCATGACAAGAGACTTAGAGAGGAATAATAGCAGGAACATTCCCACTCCCTTTAGTTTGTTTCTAGGCCTTCAAATCCCTTTTCCTCAGTCGGGGAAGCTGACGGTATGAGCCCAATGAGCCACTTACAACCTATTTTATTATTTTATAGCTAGCTTTTGTTTCTCTTCAGTTTCATGATTTCCCATAAAACTATAAATGGATTAGTCATCACAGTGCTATGTAGTCCACCTCGCCCAAGCTGCTCCTCATCACCGAATCACAGAGCTATCTCCAAGAGAAGCCTTTATGCTAATTTGATGGAGTCGATGATCATCCGGACCTGGCATGTCAGGCGTCAGGTTAGGGCACGACCGACCGAAAGCTGTGCAGAAACTGGAAGGGCGGTGTTGTCACCCAATGCATGAGCATTTCCAGGAAACTCTGGGTAGTGAACTGAGCCCTGTAAGCAATTATGAGGACATGGCTCACACATACACAGCATATGGATGTGGTTTGGAAGAGGTGATGCAGAGTTCTCTTCTCTTTCACTCCAGCTTCCTAACAGTGATTGTAGAACATGAATTAAGTGCAGCCGTGAAGAATGGGAAGGCAATGGGTGTGGTAACACCAAGTCACGACTGGATGAAGGTGAGGAAGAGCATCTCTGCCATATTCCTCCACCAGGGCATAGGCTAAACCTACAAAGCCAAAGCAGTCATCACTATTACTCCCAAAGGTCTTCATTTTGTTATGATAAGCAGCATCCAATACATAGACTCTCGGGAGGGCTGAGCTGATAAAAGGAACTCAGGATGCAGCTCACAGGTCTCAGATGTCAGCCTTTTAACCAGCATGCTGTATGGATCCCAGACGCTAGTGAGCATGACATCACAGAGGTCTCCTTTCCTTTGGAAAAAAAAATATTTTATGTGTATGGATGTTTTGCCTATATTATGTCTGTAAATGCCTAGGGCCCTCGGAGGCCAGAAGAAGGTGTCGGATCCCTGGAATCGGAATCACAGATGGTCAACTGCTACTTGAATGCTGGGAACTAAGGCTGTGTCTTCTGGAAGAGCAGCAAATGCTCTTTAACACTGAGCTAGCTCTCCAGCATCAAGAGAAAACTTCCTTTTCATATTTTCACATACACCGGTTCCAGAGTTACACTGCTCTGTTGTTGTTCATAAACTTTAATCTCTGCCATTATCTTTGTCAGTTAGATGAGTTTCCCTCTTAGTTAACTGAGATCACGGAGTTTCTCCTAGCAAAGGAATTCTCTCTGAGCACAAAGGAATGCTTGGGCTTGTAAAACACTGTGCTGCTGCTCTATCCCCTGCTGGACGGCATCGTCTCCCTATCCACTTGTTAGCAGCCAGCAAGGAAGGAAGCGGCTACTGCAGCTTGCCAGTCAGACCTAGGTATTGTGATCACAGAGGCCACATGTTCAGGTGAGTGCAATGTGGCCTTATACTATTTTCCCTTTTAGTTAGGACTCCTTAGTTTGCCCTTTTCCACCTTGTTGTTTCCATTATAAATGAAGAGAGTCAGGAGTGTGGGAAGGAGAAAAGCAGGACTGAAAATACCACTCCCCTACCCAAGCTCAAACCTTGGATGTGACTCAGTCGCTGGACACAGGAGGGACAGATGGCATCTCGCTGGCCACATGACCAATTACTAACAAATTTCTGATTATGATTACAGTTGACTTGAGCTGTTTCAAAAGTGTCAAAGTTGCAAAGTAGAAGTTGATTTTTTTTTTCTTTTCAAAAGGATGGCTAGGGACATTTTGTAACTCTGAAATGAAATATTAGTTTTAGAAGATACATATTTTCCCCTAGCTGTCACATTTTTGTGATCAGTGTTTACAGTTCCAGCAGGACCCTGTCCCTATGAAAATGCATTCAGAGGAGTATCCTTCTCAGGTCTTTTTCATTCATTTAATAGCATTTTGTTTTGTTTTTGTTTTTTGAGACAGGGTTTCTCTGTAGCTTTGGAGCCTATTCTGGAACTAGCTCTTGTAGACCAGGCTGGCCTCGATCTCACAGAGATCCACCTGCCTCTGCCTCCCAAGTGCTGGGATTAAAGGCACGCATGACCACAGCCCAGATAATAGCATTTTTTTTTAAAAAAATAGATGCTCTTAAATTTATATACTGTATTAATTAACAGCCCATACTTTAAGAAGTCAAAAAACAGTTAATTTTATACATTTTACGTTTCTTCAAAGATTATAAATACTTTAATTACCTACTACATTTAATAATCCACATTTACTGTCTCTAGCTGAATGTAGTTCCCCCATTGCTGTCCATGAGCTTTGTATGTGTAATATATCTTTTGGTTGATACAGTGCCTTTACGTGTAGAAAACAAGAAAGCGTTTTTCTCTTTGCTCGGGTAACACTTATCAGAGAGGACACACACCTCCCCTGCTCATTTAATGATTCTCTTTTGGTCCCTTCCCTTTCTCTTCCCTTTTTGCCCATATGCAGAGCAGATATAAGCATTAGAATCAAAGCAACAACTAGCCATAGAGCATCAATAGTGTTTTTCCCATGGTGGGGTGACATTGCTAGGATATTTGAGAGATTAGAAATCTGATAATATCAGAATATGATCAAATCACATTGCTTGAAACTCCCAAAGAACTAAAGAAAAAGAAAAGAAAGAAATCTGATAATATCTGCTTCCAAAATCGATTGTGCAATCTTTACCCCCATGGTAAATTGCATCACAAAGAGATGATTATAAACTGGATTAAATTGAACTGTTGTGAGTTTAAGAAGAGCCAAGAGAGGCTGGGGTATTCCTGTCTTTTGGTCAATGCATTTTTTTTTTGAGATAAATTTTAGGGAAGTCAAGCTGTGGTGGTAGCAGATTGCACAGTGAGCACCAGAGAGGAAAACAAGGAAAATGAGGAACAGATTATGCAGTGATCTTTACAGGCAGACAGCAGAGGATGACTCTCCTCACTTGGTGTGGAGAGGTTGAGATCCCCTATTCTTTGCCCCCCTGGGTTGCACTTGGAGCTTGCTTGAGCACTGCCACCATTTGCCTCTTTCATTCCTTTCCATTCCCGGATTCCCACCGTACCAACCCCCTTAGGTCTCTTCCCACCTTGTTCATGTCTGCACACCCTCATTGTTCCTTATGAACAGTGAGGAAACCTTTTCTGGAGGAAACCATTGTATCTGAACAGATACGGAAATCCTTCTTGCCTCTGAGGTATAAGCAGCAGATTGCATGAAAGTTAATTAGTTTAATTTATGGAACTCTGTTTCGCATTCTTAAGCCTGTGATTTCAAAGGAAATAATACTTGCTATAAGAGGACCCTCTTCGTTCTTTGTGCTGTCCTGTATGTGTGACGTTGTCGTATTGATGAAGGATCTGTAGTGCTAACATTTTAGGAGCACATTGCCGCCTCTCTAGCTATAAGGTTTTAGACAAGTTATTCACACTAATTAGGTGTTTCATTAATAAAATAAATAAGATTGTTAAGTGAATTGGCAACACGGCTAACTGCCAAGGTCTCATCTGTAGCTCTCTTGGTTCTCTTTATCATTTGCTTACTTAGAGGACTATAGTTGACATCTTACTAGCAATTTAAAAGTTAACATTTTTTTTGGGATATTTGTGTGTGTGTGTGTGTGTGTGTGTGTGTGTGTGTGTGTGTGTGTGCAGTGTATGTACCTGCATGACTGCATTCCTGTGCTTGCTTGTGTGCACAGGTAGGTAGGTGGCTGCCAGGGGAGTATGTCCAGGGCCTGCTCTATTACTATGCCTTACTTTCTTGGGCCAGGAGTTAAACAGGCAGCCGCTAAACTCCTGAGACCCTCCACGGTAAATGTTACATTGCTGGGGTTTCAGGTGTTCTGGTCCCAGCTGGCTTCTGATGCAGGTGCTGGGCTTTTGGATTCAGGTTCTTATATTTGAACCACAAGTGCTCTTACCTGATATAGGAGGGTCTTCTGTCTATGTGTTACTTTCATTGGTTAATAAAGAAACTGCCTTGGCTTTTTGATACGGCAGGATTTAGATAGGTGGAGTAGACCAAACAGAATGCTGGGAGAAAGAAACAGAGCAGGCAGATGCCATGGAGCCAGCCGCCAGGTCAGACATGCTGAATCTTTCCCCGTAAGCCACCACCTTGTGGTGCTACACAGATTATTAGAAATGGGTTAATCAAGATGTTAGAATTAGCTGATAAGAGGCTAGAACTAATGGGCCAGGCAGTGTTTAAATGAATACAGTTTTTGTGTAATTATTTCGGGTAAAACTAGCCAGGTGGCTGGCAGCCAGGCAGGACGAAAAGCAGCCCACTGCTCCATTTACACTTACCCATCAAGTCATCATCTCAGACCCTCTCAGGGTGTTTTGAAAAGCGATTCTATCTTCTTACAATGTCAGGGCTCTTGTCCATGATAGGATACTGTTAGATGTTGAGTGGGGTTATTTCAAAATTGCAGGTAAGGCTCACAGCAGTTACAGAAGTTGTCAACTGGTCCCTAGTCTAAGTGTTCAGGGCTCACTGGTAAGAGTAGTGGAAAATGAGTGAGGAGGGTAGACATTTAGGGAAGCTACAGTCTTCCAGGGGAAATTCTTCAGTCCCAGATTGTGTGTGTGTGTGTGTGTGTGTGTGTGTGTCTGTGTCTGTGTCTGTGTGTGATGTGTATGTATGTACATATGTACACATCTGTATGAGTATGTACAGATGTGCTTGTACACACATGTGCTCATACACCCTTGTTGGAACCAGAGGTTCATGTTGAATGTCTACTTTAACTGTTAGTCATCTTGTTTTTGAGACATGGTCTCTCACTGACCCAGGAGCTCATAGATTTGGCTGGGCTGACTGATGAGTGAGAAGAGCTCCTCCTGCCTCAGTTTCTCCCGTTTCCACATGCAGACACTGGATCTGGCTTCGTGTGAATGCTGGAAATCCATACCCAGTCAGCATGCTTTCAGGACAGACTCTTTATTGATGGTGCCGTCTTTACCACGCCTGCCTTAATGATCCAGACTTTGAGTTAGTTATTTAGAGAGATCTGTGAGAAAATTTAAGATGAGTTTATGTGGTTATGGATTCTTAAATTTGATTTTACAATTAATTATACTGTATCTTGCATGAATTTTCACCTTTGTCAATTATTGTTAATTTATCATATAAATTATAAAAGTTATTAACAAGTAGAACTTTAAAAGTCTTACAATGGAAATTATATTCATAGAAATAAAAATATAAATATAAAACTAAGGCACAATTTTTAAAACTGCAAGTATTAGGCTGTTTGTAATTGAAATATCATTTGTTTTCATGAACCTGTTTTTTATTTATTTATTTATTCTCTCTGTGGCATCTGGAAATCATTCTCTTTCATTTTTTCCATTAAAAAGTTACCACAAGTAGATTGGATATTTGTTCTTTCTTTCCTGCTTTAGAAAATGATAGTATCTCAGTGAAACCACATAATCTAGAGATTCTATTGAACCCATGGAAGTGCATGGTTTGAACTTTTTTAATCAAGTAGTTAAGAATTTCAAATAAAGGCTGAACAGAATTACTTGGGCTAATCTTCTCTTCCATCCAGCATCCAAACTCACATTTGAGATCAAATGTAGACATCACTCAACTGCAGACAAAGAAAGAGGATCCCAGAAAAGCATCTGTGACTCTGATCATCACTGTTAAATCCCCGTAAACCTGCCGTGTTTAAACTCTATCAGTGTGAGCTTAGAATTAAGCCCCACGGACTGGGACTGACCACTTGTTTTCAGAGAGCAGCGTGGGCTGGGCTAAGGTTATGCAGTGGCTCTGACAGTGTTTCAAAGGTTCGTGTTTTGGTTTATAGGAAAACTGTCTGAATGGTTTCTGGACATCAGGCGTTTCATTTAGAGAAGAAACCACAACCGTCCAGTTTTCATTATGTCCTTTGAAGAAGAATAAACATTACTGGAGCCTTCGGCAGGTATTTTTACACAGGCGCCACCCCCACCAATCCTATTTTATAGGCCAGCTATAAGTCAAGCTATTTCCGCTAATGAAATTTACTTTGATCAGTGGAGGCCAATCACCCTTCAAAGCATTGTTCTGATTTGAAATGCGAGCAAGTGCTTAATAGATTGAGGCCACTGTAGCAACAGCAGATCCCAATAGAGGCTGATGTCTCATTAGATCACATTAATGCCTGACAGAGAGTGGCTTCAGATCAGTGGGGAAGCCCTGTTACTCGTGGGCACTCTAGGGAAGGCGGGCTTTCCCCTTCTCTCCCCTTTCCTCCACGGCTTTTAAAGAATAACCCCCCGCTTCCTCCTTCCTATCTCCTTTATCAGTTCTAAGTTTTGCAAAAGAATTTATTCTCAAACTCAGGACCACGAGGGGTGCACCCACACACTGAGACAATGGGGTTGTTCTATCGGGAACTCATCAAGGCCAGCTGGCCTGGGTCTGAAAAAGCATGGGATAAAACCGGACTCGCTGAACATAGCGGACAATGAGGACTACTGAGAACTCAAGAAGAATGGCAATGGGTTTTTGATCCAACTGCACGTACTGGCTTTGGGGAAGCCTAGTCTGTTTGGATGCTCAACTTACTAAACCTGGATGGAGGTGGGGGTTCCTTGGACTTCCCACAGGTCAGGGAACCCTGATTGCTCTTCGAGCAGATGAGGGAGGGGGACTTGATAGGGGGAGGGCGAGGGAAATGGGAGGCGGTGGCGGGGAGGAGGCAGAAATCCTTAATAAATAAATAAATTTAAAAAATAAAATAAAATAAATGGCCAAATTGTAAAAAAAAAAAGAATTTAGTCTCAGAATCAGTGATTTAAGGCTAATATTTTTGATCATTCACTGGGCATTTATGTTACTAAATATTTCAGGTGTTTATAGCCCAACAGTGGTCTGAAAAAGAAATTTAACCCCCACCATATATATGAGCTAAATATTTGTGTATATATGCATTTTTGACTCAAGAATTTTCAAATAAGCTTTGCGTGAAGATGCACCTTATGGAAAATTTCAGATATGGCTTCTATAATAAAGCAGGCATCTTCTCGTTCCTGTGCAGGAAATTAGAAGATGCCTATTTAATTACACATCTTGCCTCTGAGCTTGATTTACTCAATTAATTAGCCATTACTTAATTAATAGAGTTCTTCATTTATTCCCCCATCACATAATTCTCCAACTCTCTGACATTAACAGGGCACCCACCAATTAAGTTTTGACTTTTTAGGATTTGCACAAACATTGAACGCTGAGGACTCAAGCCCACAAGACTACCTTAGCTTCAGGCAGTAGCTGCAAATGGAATCCCCAGACTACTCTTGCTTCTGCCTGGCTGACTACACATTTGGCTGCTCTCACAGCGCTACCTCCCTCAGGTGTAATAATTTGCTAGGACAACTCGGAGCTCAGGGAACTTCTGTGCTGGTGACTGCAGTCTTATTATGAAGACTGGAGCTCGGGGACATGCAAATGAAATAGACGCTGTCTTAGTCACCTCTTTGTTGCTCTGGCCAAATCCCTGATAAGAGACAACTTCAGGCAGGAAAAGTTAACTTTGGTTCATGATCGGGTGGGGGGGGGGGATACAATCCATATGGTCGGGAAGGGTGGCTCCTGGGAACTGCTTGCTCACGTCCCAGATGAGGAAGCAGAGAAAAGAGAATAGCAGAGATCCACTGGGCTTCTTCTTTTTATTTTGTGTAGTACCCAAGTTCCCGGATGGGGCTACACCCATATTCAGAATAAGTCTTCACCTTCGTTAACCCTCTGGGAATACCTTCACAGACACACCCAAAGGTATACACACCCTATGCCCTGGGCCTTCCTTCCTTCCTTCCTTCCTTCCTTCCTTCCTTCCTTCCTTCCTTCCTTCCTTCCTTCCTTCCTTTCTTTTTGTGAATGTGTGTTTGTGGTATCTGTGTGTACGTTTGCAATGTGTGTCGGGATTAGAGGACAATTTCAGGCGTCATGCTCAGGAACACCCCTTACCTATTCTGAGATAGAACCTCAGATTGACCTGAACTTCACCAGTTAGGCTAGACTTGCTGGCCATTGAGCGCCAATGGTCTTCAGTATCTGCTTCCCTGTTATTGGAATTTCAAGTGCATACCACCAAGCTTGACACTCTTATACAGGTTTGGGGTTAAACACAGGTTCTCATGCATTTAGGCAAGCACTTTACCTACTGACCCATCTCCCTAGCCTGGTAAGTGCTGTTTATTATTTCAGTAAAGTCGGCTTGTCACATTTGGTCACACCAAGTACATAATACTCAAAAGCATAATTCTAACCCCTAACATTATAACATTCCTAAAATCTCTTAGTCTGCCTGCCTTTCAAATTTCCCCAAATATTCTAACATTGTTCAAAAACCCAAATTCAAAGTCTGTTCTGAGACCCAGTGTGATTTCTTAACTGCAAGTCCCTGTTAGGGAAAAAACATAGATGCATAAGGCGGCGAGAGAGGGCAGTGACAGAGTGCTTCCTCCCCCTCCCTTCAGGTTCACCATCTTCTAACACGTTCTTTCGCTCTGCAGTCTGGACACCCCTGACTCTGGTTGAGAGTTTAATTTACACATCCTTATGCAACGCGGCTGATTAAACTGTTGGTCGCTGGTGACTGAATTGGATCTTTAGTCATCTTTCTTCCTGGAGAATAGCAAACATGCTGACCCATAATCACATACGTTAGCGCTTGCTGCTTTGGTGACAATTTCTTATCCATTGTTCAGTAAACTCAAGTGTTGAAGGAAGTGGTTGGCTATGAGTAATGAAAGACGTTTATATCACTTACGAAATTTTAAAGAGTTTTAGGGTTCTGTGCCAGGAACCAAACATAAAGGAAACACACACGCACACACACACTATTACTGGGGAGATGTAGACAAATGGCTGTTTACCCTAATGGGTATGATAGGACACCAACTACAGAACATGAAACCACTGGACCAGGGTCTAGCTTAGTGAACCAGGGAGGTTTTCGGAGTTTCTTAGAGGAGCATTAAGTGAGGATCCAGGTATTTACAGGATCATGGTGACTCAAGACATATCTGCAAGAAGTTCACCATAGCGTGAATGATGACTCAGAAAAGCTTGTTGTATCCCTGGGGCTCTCTGCACAATTGCAGGCAGCTCAGTTGGTGGCCAAGTTTCCTCTCCTCAGCTCAGCACTTGCTCACTGATTTTATACCCTTGGGGAAGGGCCTTGTGAATCTTGAAAGACTTAGGAGCGTCCTGAGCCTTGCAAGTTTTGCTTACTTCCAGAATCTTCTGAGTCTCTCTTCTTCCTTCAGGTGGGATGTTTCAGTTTAGCAGAAATATCCAGACAACAATACTAAGTATTGACAGGGTCTTGATGCTATTTTATTTCACAGCTGTCTATTATCTGTCTATGTATGTATGTATGTATGTATGTATGTATGTATGTATGTATGTATGTATGTATGTATCTATCTATCTATCTATCTATCTATCTATCTATCTATCTATCATCTATTGTGTGAATGCTTGTGTGTGTGTGTGTGTGTGTGTGTGTGTGTGCATACCAAGTATGTAGAGGTCAAAGGACAACTTGTAGTCAGTTCCTTTCCTTTTACCATGTAAGTCCTAGGTTTCAAACTCCTGGCGTAAGGTCTTGATAGTCAGTGTCTTTACCCTTTGAGCCATCTTGCTGGCTTCTATTGTTATTTCCCATCATGGACCTAACTGCATATTCCCTAACCTGGCACCTCTGTAGACCAACTAGGTGTGAATAAAGGATTTGGGCCTTATATAACTCTCTGCAAGTATCCAAGACCCGGTGACGCAAGGAATTGAGCCAGTTCCTACTTTATGTGGTTATGTTGAAGATTAACGAGTTGCCTGCCAATTACTCAGGACAGAGCCCTGATGCGCTTATCACTGTCCTCATTGTCATCATCATTGTTATCACTTTGGTTTTCACCGTGTGCAGGACAAAGTCTCAAGGAGGTGAAATGAGTTAGCTAGCGTGAGCTCTTACAAAAGCAGGAAGCAATGGCAGAAGCTTACTTTCTAGGTAGGAGTTTGAAGGACTGAATTTGATTTGGAGGCCATGCCTCCGCGATGTCCTAGGCAACCACAGAAGCTCATACTGCAAAGCACTTATTAGGTGCCACATGCAGAGAGCTGTTTAATAAATACCTCTTGCTGGAAATTGTGGTGGAGTTTTATGGCTGCTCTCAGCCTACACGATGCACTGAAGTAGTGCAATCTGTAACGGAACAAGAATCTCCCTGCATTGCCTATTAGACTCTCTTAGTGAAAGCCAGTAACTTGGACTGGGATGGAAATGAGTCTGCGATGATAGCCATTTAACGAGAACGTTAGTGTGGATGCCAAGTTCCCTTTCAGCTGCTTTAAATTTTACCTTTATTGTCTCAATGCTTTTTGCATTGGCAGTTAATGGTCTCTGCAATAAATTCGAAGTCAAGTTGAGCCAGAGTGGGATTTTCAATTCTGTGTCTCTATGCAGGACCCTCATTCCATTTAGGTCCCTCCCTGGTCATTTTTGCCAAGTTGATTGTTTTATCTTTTGGTCCATGTAGCTAGTCATTTACTAATTGGAATTTGGATTGAGTGCTGATAGGAGGAAGCAAACTACACTCAAGAAGTGGCAATCTCTTAGCTGTCTTCTGTTTCGTGGCTAACCACTTACAAACTGCTGAAACATCAAATAATCCATATTTCAGTAAGTTTAAAACCGTATCTACAGCCTCTTTTTTTATTAGTGTGTTTGACTGTAAGCTCATGGTAGGTAAGGAGGTACCCGGAAGTGTTTTTTTTGCATGATTAGGAGTGTTTTGTTGTTTTGTGTTTTGATTATTATATGGCGAGGAGATAATTTTTTTTTGGTCCAGTCTATTCAGTGTTCTGTATGCTTCTTGAATCTTCAAAGGAATATCTTTCTTTAGGTTGGGAAAGTTTTCTTCTATAATTTTATTAAATATATTTTCTGGACCATTGAGCTGTACTTCTTCTCCTTCTTCTACCCCTATTATTCTTAGGTTTGGTCTTTTTATTGTGTCCCAGATTTCCTGAATGTTTTGTGATGAGAATTTGTTGGTTTTGCTGTTTTCTTTGATCAGAGTGTTTATTTTCTCTATGGTATCTTCAGTGTCTGACATTCTTTCTTCTATCTCTTGTAATCTGTTGGTAGTACTTATCTCTGTAGTTCCTGTTCGTTTACCCAGATTTTCCATCTCCATCCTTCCCTCGGTTTGTGTTTTCTTCATTACTTCCATTTCATTCTTCAAGTCTTGAATCTCTTCCCTTACCGGTTTGATTGCTTTCTCTTGGATATCTTTGAGCAATTTGTTCATTTCCTCTACTTTTTTGTTTGTAATCTCTAATTTTTTATGGCGGTTTTTCACCTCCTGTTTAAGGTCCTCTATTATTTTTATATAATTCACTTTTGAGTCAATTTCCTCTAATTCTTCTGGAGTAGAGTGCACAATTCTTCTTATTTCGGGATCCTGGGATTCTGGTGATGTCATGTTGCCTTTCAGGTTGTTAGAGGAATTCTTGCATTGGTGCCTTCCCATTTCTCCTTCAAATGGAGCCAGGAGAGGCCTGGTGTCTTGGTCCAGTCTTTGCTGTGACTGACTCTCTGGGTGTATCTCCTCAGTGTAGAAGCAGGAACCGTTCCCGTCCAGATGTAACTCCTCAGTACTGTCCAGATGGAACTCCTCAGCACTTAAACAGGGATGCCTCGTAGCCCAATGAGCCGGGGACAAAAGGAAGAACGTGGCAGGCAGGGCGGGGTCCAGTAGAGCACAGGAGACCCTGCAGCCCAAGCTGAAGGTGCCGGGGCTCCCTTGTGAGGGGCCTTGAGGCCTGCCCAGTATGCAGGCACTCACTGCTCTGGGTGGGTAGCCTTAGTGCAGGAGCTGAAAACTGTTCTTGAGCACAGGTCCTAGCAGACAGCAGGGCAGGCTTCAGGAGTGTTTTGTTGTTGTTGTTTGTTTTGTTGGGTTTTTTTTTTTTGAGTTAAAACACTACTCAGAAGCCTGGGGAAAGGCTGGAGAGGTCCATGCTGTCTGCCGTCCTCCATGGGCAGATCTTGGAAGTCTCCATCACTGAGAGCTATTAGGAATGTTAAAACCACTATTGTGCTGGAGAAGAAGAATGTTTTAGAAAAAGTCTTTATTGCTAATGAGATAAACACCACATCTAAACTGCGTCGGCCTGCAGCTCATGAGCATTGCATCTATCCTTTTTCTGATTTCTTTCATGCACAGGGGTTGGGGTGGAAAAGAAGAAGCACATAGCTTCCTTCAGGCTGCTTGGATCCTGCCTCTTTTGTTCTAACCAGATAGTAATAGCTTGAATTTTCCCTCCTACCTTCTTCACTTTCCCACCTCCTTCATTTGCTCCCTGTCAGTCAGGGATACAGGTACATACAGAATAGTTCCTTTTTTATCTTTACCTCAATTATAGGTAAACTGATTGTCCTAATTAAAGGAAAACATTGTGTGATTTGCTGAAAACAAGGATGACTCCACCACTTTTCTCAGATTACCATTAGCTGACTCTGCCTATGAAACAATCACAGCAATGTTTTTTATCTTTATTGGATTTCTGTTTTTTTTATTATTATCTTCTAAGTATAAAAAGACATGATCAAAACATTGTGTTTGTTGGTATGAAGATACGTGACAAATCAAACTGGTCACTACTATTGAAGCTAGTCTAATTCTGTGACTGGAGGGTGGCCAAGCCCCTGGAGGTGACATGAAACCTCCAGTACCTCAAGGGACCATCTGTAGTCATCACCTGCAGTCCTTAGAAGTACTGCCATGAGTGTACTGAGGAAATGCAAAACACAGTCTTGGCTCTGAAGGAGAGACACGGGTAAGCTTTAGCTATAAAGTGCAAATCAAGCGAAATGAATGTAAGAATGTCTAAAAATGTTCTGAATTAATATGTGATTTACAGAGGCAGGCAAAGACTAGGAAACATCATAAGCAAAAGACAGCAGAGAGAATCAGAGAAACATCACCCTTCACCATAGCCACAAATAGCATAAAATATCCCGTAGTAACTCTAATCAAACAAGGGGAAGAACTTTAAATCTTTGAAGAAAGAAATTGAAGAAGACACCAGAAAGTGGAAAAATCTCCCAGGCTCTTGGGTAGGTAGAATTAACATAATAAAAATGACGATCTTACCAAAAGCAATCTACAGATTTAATGCAATGTCCATCAAAATCCCAGCAAAGTTCTTCACAGACCTTGAAAGAACGGTACTCCACTTTATATGGAAAAGCAAAAAATCCAGGATAGCCAAAACAACCCTGTACAATAAAAGAATTTCTGGAGTCATCACAATCTCTCACTTCAAACTCTACTACAGAGCTACAGTACTGAAACAGCCTGGTATTGGCATAAAAACACACAGGAGTACCAATGGAACCAAATCGAAGACCCAGATATTAAACCACAAACCTACAAACATCTGATTTTGACAAAGAATCAAAAAATATCAAATGGAAAAAAGAAAGCATATTTAACAAATGGTGCTGGCATAACTAGATATCAACATGTAGAAGAATGAAAACAGATCCATATCTATTACCATGCACAAAACTCAAGTCCAAATGGATCAAAGACCTCAACATAAAGCTAGCCACACTAAACCTCATAGAAGAGAAAGTGGGAAGTACACTTGAAAGAGTTGGCACAGGAGACCACTTCCTAAATATAACCTCAGTAGCACAGACACTGAGAGAAACAATTAATAAATGGGACCTACTCAAACAGAAAGACTTCTGTAAAGCAAAGGACATGGTCAACAAGACAAAGCAACAGCCTACAGAGTGGGAAAAGATCTTCACTAACCCCACATCAGACAGAGGTCTTATCTCCAAAATATACAAAGAACTCAAGAAACTGATTATCAAAAGAACAAATAATCCAATAAAAAATGGAGTATAGACCTAAACAGAGAACTCTCGAGAAATCTAAAATGGCTGAAAGACACTTAAGGAAATGTTCAACATCTTTAGTTATTAGAGAAATGCAAATCAAAACAACTCTGAGATTCCATTATACCTATAAGAATGGCCAAGATCAAAAAAACCGATGACAATTTATGCTGGAGAGGTTGTGGGGTAAAGGGAACACTTCTGCATTGCTGATGGGAGTGCAAGCTGTTACAGACCCTTTGGATGTCAGTGTGGTGATTTCTCAGAAAATTGGGAAACAATCTCAGAAAAAGGGAAACCTTCCTCAAGACCCAGTAATACCACTTTGGGGTATATATCCGAAGGATGCTCAATTATACCACTAGCAGATGTGCTCAACTGTGTTCATAGCAGCATTGTTTGTCATAGCCAGAACCTAAAAACAACCTAAATGCCACTCAACTGAAGAATGGATAAGGAAAATCTGGTACATTTACATAATGGTGTACTACACAACAGAAAATATAATGACATCTTTGATGGATCTAGGAAACATCATTTGAGTGAGGTAACCAAGACCCAGAAAGACAATTATCACATCTACTCACTCATAAGTGGTTTTTAAACATAAAGCAAAAAAAAAAAAAAAGAGCCTACAAATCACAATCCCAGAGAACCTAGACAACAATGAAGACCCTAAGAGAGACTTACATAGATCTAATCTACATGGGAAGTAGAAAAAGACAAGATCTCCTGAGTAAATTGGGAGCATGGGGCCCTTGGGAGTGGGCTGAAGGGGAGGGATGAGGCAGGGAGGGGAGCAGAGAAAAATGTAGATCTCAAAAAAAAATCAATAAAATTGGGGGCTGGAGAGATGGCTCAGTGGTTAAGAGCATTGTCTGCTCTTCCAAAGGTCCTGAGTTCAATTCCCAGCAACCACATGGTGGCTCACAACAATCTGTAATGAGGTCTGGTGCCGTCTTCTGGTGTGCGGGCATACACACAGAATATTGTATCCATAATGAATAAATAAATATTTTTAAAAAATCAATAAAACTAAAAAAAAAGACAGCAGAGAGAACATTAATTTCAAAAGCTACAGCCTCCCCAGAAGTCTGGGCACACAGGTGTGGGCCACTGTTTGGGCTGAGACAGGCAGACACTGGGAAATTTTGGTTGTCCTATTGTGATGATTGTTTGTGTGGTTGGACTGTACCCTCTATCCCTGGGGCTGTCAGTCTGTCCGTGTTTGAGGAGTGCAGGTATCATCTAACAGAAAGGACTAGAGGAACAGGTTTGGAAATGGGAGACAGAAGGGAATGTGGAGGTTTATAGAAAGAACCTGTCATGTGTTTGGGGTTCTTCAAGGAACTGGAGCCAATGTAATAGGAGTTATACATAATTCACCTATTTGTTTATCTATTCATCTACCCCAGAGAATTGGATCATGATTTTAGAAGCTAGCAACTCTAAAAACTGTAGAGTGGGGAGGCTAGAGCCCCGGGGAAGAATGTCTGTTGCAGCTTGAATCTGGTCTTCGGCTGGCCAGGAGAAATCTTTGTTAGGTTAACTTTTTCCTATTAAGCCTTCAACTGAAGGACAAAATCCAGTCCAACTGCTTACAGAGTGTCCTCTGTTTTTATTAGTACCTATGTGTTTAAACACTAATGTAACTTAAAAACATCTTCACAGAAGAGCACTGAACAAATGGGTATCTTGGATGAGTCAAATTGATACCGATAACCCCCTGAAATACCCTCTTTGTTGGCATAGCCTGCATCTCCCACCATCAAGACCTATGAGGAATCTGGACCTCAGAAATCAAAGTTCCAATGGGCTGCATCTTAAACAGGCCCACTTCTGCTCTATAGCTGGGTGAGTGGGAGGGTCTCTGCCCTTGATTTCTGTGGTGGGAGACAGGGAGTGCCTTCCTAAAGAACTTTCCTTTGGTGGGAAAATGGGATACTCAGTGGAGAAAAGGCAGAATTCGGAATATCAGTAGTGCTGTGTGCCTACCACATTTCTGCATGGAGTCTTCAGATGTCATATATATTGAGTTTTTTTTTTCTTTTACTTTTTAATTATTCCTGTTTAAGGAGAGATGAATGGGATCAAGGCCACACTTTTTTTGGTCACACCTGCTGTGTGCAGTACTCAGAACTATTTTGCAGACATACTACATGTTCTATCTACATGTTCTTATAGAATACATGTATGATGCAGGTTTGACCATGACAGCACACTTTTTGAAAATAGTGTTTATATTTTTTTTTGAAAATATAGTTTATATATCTGACTTTCAATGCTTGAGACTATGAGAGAAAAATAGTTTTGAGAATAGAGCTGGAATTTTCATTCTTACATTTTAGCTCCATAGAACCAAAAGCTTTAACAGTAGGAGTTCATCCGTAGACAGAAAGACAGACAGACACACAGAGACACACAAGACCTGTGATATAGGTATATTACATAGTACAGATGTTTAAAAATATTTTTTTCTGAGTTTATTTTTTAAAATAAAAGTCTTTCTAAAGCTAAAGCGACCTTGAAGTTATGGGGCTTTGTCTTAGAGTTTATGGCCTTATCAAAAGTTTTTCACCATCTGAAAACAGCTTTTCCTCTCACGTGGGCTGTTATCTGCATTCAGGGGACTGTTTACAAAAATCTCTGAGAGCAAGCCAGATGTAAGAGAAAATCGCTTTTTGCCTCCTAGGAAAAGGAACAGCCCAGAAAGACAGTGACCAGGCTTTCCCAGGTCAGTGCCTTTTACCGAAGGACATTGTTAAATGATTTCCACAGCACAGACTTCCACATTCAACATCCTGATGTTGCCAGCAAAGGCTTTCCCAGCCCTGCAGGAGGGATACTCAGCTAAGGATAACCTTTCAGTGTGGGCACTGGGGCCCCTTGCATATAGATGTCTTATGGGATGGAATGCATTTCCTAGTGTTTTGATGCAATGTGCCTCAGATCATCCCAAGCCTTGCCTGTAAGAGGCTTTGGTTTTCTGACTCTCTGGATGAATCACCCCAGGTTGTTTCTGGTGCATGACAAGTCACACGAAACTCATGGATGGTAAGGAGTGGCCATTAACTGTGCTTACCTGTTCTATAAATGAGGAGCTCAGCCACCAGGAGATTATATGGCTTTTCTGGGATCTCAGCTGGAAAAATGCAATCAGTTGAGAGTAAGCGGGATGATTAGTGGCTGGAGTCACCTGACCATCCTATGTCTGAGGTCTGGAATCATGTGGACCTCTTTACAGCTGAGGGGATGAAGGAGAGGCTGGCCTTAGCTGGTTTATGGGGATACAATGCTTACCAACTGCTTCTCTGTGTGGCCTGGAATTCTCATGGTTTGGTTCCCAGGCAAATAAATGTCTCAAGGATGATGTTCCGCCTCTTGAATCTCAGAGACTCTTTGACGCACATGGCATTGGTCAGTCGGGTTGGTTTGAAGCCGTTCTGTTGACTAGCTGAAAGGACTTGGCTACCTCTTTTCTCCCTTTATTTACTTGATCAATAATTTATCTGAATTTCATCTTTTGCATCCATGTAAAGAAATTCTGGCAAAAGAGAAGATAAACTTTTATTTCTCGCGGTGAGATGATCTGGAGTCATCCTTCAATATCTGTTTTGAGGATTTGTGCCAGGACCCCTGAGGACACTAAATCTGTAGATGCACAAGTTTCTTAAGTAAAATGCTACATTTTCATTCACCAGGGCACACCCTACTTTATATTTTCAATAACTTCTAAGTTACTTATAATTCCCAATATAATTCAAATGTGCTATAAATGCTTGTTAAGGAAGGGTGGATATGGGAGCAGGGAAGTGTATATCCTAATTAAGGGTTCTAGAGGGGCTCCCAGGTGCCCAGGGCGATGTCCCCAAATAGTACCTTGGGCAACTTAGGAGAGGGAACCTGAAATGACCCTATCCTATAGCCATACTGATGAATATCTTGCATATCACCTTAGAACCTTCATCTGGCTATGGATGGAGACAGAGACAGAGACCCAAACTGAAGCACAGGACTGAGCTCCCAAGGTCAAAATGAGGAGCAGAAGGAGGGAGAACATGAGCAAGGAAGTCAGGACCATGAGGGGTGCACCCACCCACTGTGACAGTGGTACTGATCTATTGGCAGCTCACCAAGGCCAGTGGGACTGGGATTGAATAACTATGGTGCATTGTTTAGAAAATCAATGTGTGTCTATTCCATGCAGACACAAACACATTTTGTTTTCTATCCATGGTTACTTTATCTGAAACTGAAAACCCATAGACAAAGGGGTGGTCTGTATTGGTTATTTGGGAATATGTTAAGTGATTTTTTTAAAAAAAATTTGCATAAAGGATTTTGGGAGGAAAAGAATTAAAAGCATACACCACTTTCAGGAATTCCAGTCTTCCTGTGATTATGAGTAAGAAACTTAATAAAGTAGGCCTGTTAAGTTTGAGTAAGACCCAGAGACTATATACATGATGGGACACAAAGAATAAAACAATGGTATGTGTAGAGAAGAACAGTGGGTCACGACCACTGTCCATAGAAACAAATGATGCATGCTTTCATCTCATGCTTTGTACCATTGGAAAAGGCAACCAAGATGGAGCTTGGGATACCTGGTCTTTGCGTTCCTTCTGCTGAACTTTGCAGAAGAAGAGGAGAAGGAGAAGGAGAAGGAAGAAGAAACGAGGAGGAAGAGAGAGGAGGAAGAAGAGAAGAGGAGAAGAAGGGAGGAGGAGAAAGTGAATAAGAGGAGGAGAAGGAGGAGGAAGAGAAGACGAGGAGGTAGGAGGAAGAAAAGGAGGAGGAAGAAAAGAGGAAGAGGAAGAGAATGGGAGGAGGGAGGAGGAAGAAAAGGAGGAGGAAGAGAAGAGGAAGAG
>NC_022035.1:12198233-12222764 GCF_000317375.1 Microtus ochrogaster | reverse complement strand
AAGAGGAAGAGGAAGAGAATGGGAGGAGGGAGGAGGAAGAAAAGGAGGAGGAAGAGAAGAGGAAGAGAAGAGAGGGGGAGGAAGACAAAAGGAGGGTGGAGAAGGAAGAGGAGGAGGACGAGGAGATAGATACCATGACAGAGGAGGATAATTTCAGAAAGACAAACATGGGTGAGTGTTGCGGCGTAAATAAATGCAGGCAGATTGTAAAGAATATATACAGCTTTAATGAAGAAATAAACTTACAGGACCCAGGTTCCCACGGAGCACAGGAAGCAGAAGGGCCCGAGTGCCCAATTTATAAGTAAACATTCGCCCGAGGCAAGCCCGCCCCCTAAGGGGCTGGCTTAACCCTACAGGTGAGCAGGGCGAAAGCCCCTTGGCTCTAGAGGAGAAACTCTAGGGTATCCGCCATGATAAATGAGTGGTCTCTTACTTTTGAAGTATGAGCGGAGAACTGGTTGGCTCTAGACTGAGGTGACTCTGGTGTCAATTGTGGGACGGATGCCTCTGCCTTAAGATACACTTCTGAACTGTAACTCCAAAGAAATCAGTAAGTCCAGGTCTTTGAATATTTTAGTCACCAGCAGAAAACCCGAGCATTTTAAGGAGGGGTGTGGTCACAGTAGACAGTGACAGTGGAGTTCTGCTCTGGGACCTCGGGTTTTTCAGAAGACTGCTTCCAGGTATAAAGCAGAGCAAACTGTGGACCACAGAGCTTGGTTCACAGTGGGAGCCCCATGCAACACTCACTGGCATTTCTCAGCTTTGTCTCCCACCTCATTGTGGTCATCATGGTTTTGGGGGCAGACAGACTGTATTTTTCAACCCGGCTTCCTTCGTTTGCTGTTACCTGAGACTAGTCTGTTTCTTCACGCTGCTGAGACTCAGCTCTGTCTCTGGTGAGCTGGCTTAAGAAGACTCATTTTACTAGTTTAATAAACTGAAGCTTGGAAACTGAATAAAATATTTCCATCTCCCTTCTAAATCTTCACCCCCCCCCCCCCCTCCTATTTTGAGCTTAAATCGATGTCCATTTTAAAGCCCTAACTTCCAGGGGAATTTCAGAGGCTTTCCTCTCTACTTTCCCTGATTGGCTGTAGCCTTAACGAGCCCTTCTTTTGGACCACCCCTGTTTCCGAATCTGAAAGTCCCCAAATATCCTTATTCTTACCCCAAGGGCCATAGTTGCTTCCTTCCTTTATCCAGGAACAAGGTGTCCTACTGTCTAAGTTTGGAATGTGTCCATTAGAGCCCACACTGTTTGCAGATTCATTGGTCAATTGTCACCTGAAGCTGTAGGGTTAAGTCTGAGGTCTTCCATCTTCACAGCAAAGGTGTTTTACCTTTAGGACACTATAGTGAAGAGTTTTCCACAGGGGACAACTACAGTCACAGTCACATGTGTGACCAGAAGCTGCAAGGCTCTTAATCATAGTGGTGTTTTGCTGGCATCAATCCCTACACTGAAGAAATTCCTTGAACTGAGAGTTGCTCCATTCCAGAAACACTGCCCCAGAGTATAGAAAATCTCCCCAGACTTCTAAGCTCTTTGGGGGTAATTTTAGGAGTTTCCAGAGCTACCTACAAGTGGGTCAGATGCTACTGTGTTATATACAGTCAATGCTAATGAAGCTCTAACCCTGCTTCTTTTTAACTCCCATCCAAATGCAAGGCCCCTAGGAGCTGCAAAGGCCTTTTTAGGAAGCTGTCACTTTCTCATTGTTGTTATCTTTAGAGTTTTCCTAGGGATCGAATGAAGAGCTTGGCACTTGCAAGGTTTTAAGGTGACAGTGGCATGTTAGATACTGCCTTATATTCTAAAGAGATAATTTTATTATTTGGGACTATTACCTGAATTTCTCTTGTAAGTATAGAGCACAAGTATTTAAAGAATAGTCCACAGACCCATACACATCTCTTACCCCCCACCCAGACAGGAGGGAAACCAACCTACTTCTCCAGTTTTCTTCTTCTTCTTCTTCTTCTTCTTCTTCTTCTTCTTCTTCTTCTTCTTCTTCTTCTTCTTCTTCTTCTTCTTCTTCTTCTTCTTGTTTTATTTTTTAAATAAAGGCACACCTTTAAGGGCAATCTCCAGTCTCCTTTAGAGATTGCCCTGGAGCTGTCATATACTAGTAATAACGACCCCTTGAGGGCCATGACACTGAGAAACATGAGCTCCAAACAGCTAGTTCCCAGGAGAGAGGTTTCAGGACATGGTGTCCTTTGCCTGCCTGTCAAGAAAACAATTGGGGCCCTGTGGCTGAGACAATGACTAATCAGAAAAAACCAGTAGGTAGGATGTTTGAGGAAACTCTCCCCAGACCGGAAGCGAAGCTGCTGAGTAGCAGTGGCTGCATTGGGGTTGGCAGTTGCACTGAGCAGATGCTCATCAGCAGTGGCAAGCAGGAAAGGCATTACGTTGTGGCAGCCATCTAGAAAGTACATAAGCAGGCGATGATGATATCCGTCCCGAGTCTTGGAGAGTGAAAGGAAAAACCACGTGAAGACAGTTGAGAAGGGTGTGACTGGAATGTTACAGGGCGTGGCGTCATGTAAAACAGGCGAGGAAAGCAAGCCTGCTTGACTGTCACGCTGCTTGGTGATTCCCAGCGTGACACAATCTATTGTCACCTGGGCAGAAGAAACCCGTAGTGGCATTTCGTTTGTATTTTAATAAATAAAGCTTACTTGAAGATCAGAGAGTAAAACAGCCCCACTAGTCAGCCTTACCGACCAGGCTGTGGTGATGCACACCTTTAATCCCAGTAGCCATACTAGTTTGTCATACAAACTGGGCTGTGTATGCCTTCAATCCCAGTGCTAGAGAAGATTATAAAACTGGAGGAGACAGCTCTCAATCTCAATCTTATTCTAAGATTGCTGGAGGCAGGATTGCCATTTCGGACTGAGGTAGAGGTAACAGACAGTGGCTGGCTGTTTTGCTTTTCTGACCTTCAGTTTGAACTGAATTTCTCTCTTTGAGTTTTTATTAATTATGTTACAGAAACCTCTATTGAGAAACTGTCTCATCAGATTGGCCTGTGAGCATGTCCATGGGGGGTATTTTCGTGATTGATGATTGGTGTGGGAAGGTCCAGCCCACTGTGGTCCTGGGCTGAATAAGAAAGCTAGCTGAGTAAGCCTTGGAGAGAAAGGCAGTCAACATCATTCCTCTATGGGCCTAGTTTCCGTTCTTCCTTTTAGGTTCCTGCCTTGACATCCCTTGGTGATGGGCTGTCCCTTGGAGTCATAAGATGAAGCGCTTTTCTCCACAAGTTTGGTTACCCATGTGTTTTACCACAGCAACCGAGAAGCAAGCTAGAACAACTGGGAAAGAGATCACACAGACACATGTCAGCAGCTCACAATAGCTGCGAGAATTCACTTCCCAGCTTTGCATTCAGAGACTTGCCGCCAACCTGGAACTGGTCATACCCAGTGGGAGCATTAACACCACCAGAAGTGGCAGACATAAAGTGGCAAACAATGTTTTGCATACCCTTTGGAGTGCCAGTTGGTAGCATTTGTTAAAAATAAAACCATTTTGAGAAATAGATGTCTTTCCTTGGTCAGATGCAGAGCTGGCAGATAACTTTTCCCATTCTCTAGGCTGCTGCTTCAGTTGATTGACAGTTTCCTTTGCAATATAGCAATGAAATGGACATATTATCAAACTGCCCTCTGAATTTATATCTCTCTGTCCATAGATTAGCTCAGCTCTCAGAGCACAGAGGAATTTATTTGTGTAGCAGAAGGTGGCTAACAAAGAAACGAACAACCAGTCAAAGATCACAAGGCATGGGACACTCAGTAACAAATGGGACAATAGCACCCTTCCTTCCCCCAAACCCTGCTAAGATGGGGGAGTGGAAAGATTTTCAAAACCAAAGGGCAGGGAGGACCACAGAGAAACTGGATCTTCTGGACATGACAGGACACCCATGTTGGTGAATTCATCATGGCAGCTATAGTTGCCTGAACAGGATCTGCATTCGGTCAAGCCCGTTGCTATTCTAAATTGGAGCCGGAGGGTTTCATGAGTTCCCACTCCTGGCTGAAGAGTTATTGAGGTCAATGGTTTCTGAGAGAGGGAGAGGAGTTTTTTTTTTTTTTTAAGAATGTAGCTCCTTGTAGGTCAATCACACTCCACTGTGTGGCCCCACACTCTATACAGACACGGTCAGCAAAAATTGGACTTGCTGAGTTAGCTATGGGGGAGTAAAAAGAGTTACAAAATTAGGATCGGGTTGGGAGGTAGAGGGTGAATCTGGGAGGAGTTAGAAATAAGAGGGAGGCAAATATGATCAAAAGACATCCCATGAAATGCTCAAAGAACCAATAAAATACTATATTAAAATAAGATTTGTTTTCAGCATACGAATTCCAGTGGTGCACAAACGTTCAACCCACAGCAATGGTTTTAACTGAATAATTACCCTCAGAAATCTGTAACATTGGATGCTACTGCTGAAGAATCTAAATCATCATTTCCTTCTTGAAGATTTCAAGAAAGTTGGGGAGGGAATCATTAGGAAATTAGTGGGGAAAAAAAGAAAGGAAGAGCTGAGCAGAGGAGAAGCTGGAGGATGCGGAGGGGGGAAAAGAGGGGATGAAGAAAGGGATGGGGACTGTGAGAGAGGTAGTCATCCTCCTCTCTGCATGTTGAGTAGAGAGCACCAGGCGAAAAGGTGGCCATTTCAGATGCAAGGTGACAAAACCAGCTGAGACATTGGCCCTGGACTTCCCAGATCCCATGGCCTTTAATCCCAGCACTCGGGAGGCAGAGGCAGGCGGATCTCTGTGAGTTCGAGACCAGCCTGGTCTACAAGAGCTAGTTCCGGGACAGGCTCCAAAACCACAGAGAAACCCTGTCTCGAAAAACCAAAAAAAAAAAAAATCTGTTTTTTTAAGGCAAAGATTTTGAACAAAAGGATCCTCTAACTGAACTGCAATGTGTATTTCAGACGAAGGCTGGAGGAAGGGGGTCCTAGAACACACTCAGGTTTCCTCCTCGTCATGGCTCCCCTTCCACTATAAAAGGGTCCAAGGCACCACTGTGGCACCTTACACCGCCACGGGAATTAAAACCTTTGGGAAAGAATCCTTTCCTCTCATCCTATGACTGTGTTCCTTCCGTCTCTGCTTCCCCTTTCCGAGCTCGAGGAACGGGCATAAAGCAGCAGGGTTCTCCTGAGTTTTATGAGATTGTTTTCAAGTGACTTGCCACAGAGACGGGTCTGAGAGCAGTGGAAATCCGACTCTTAGAAAGACAAGCAGGAACGTGCACAGGAAGCAGTGAGCGTCTGCACTGCTCAGTGTTCTTAACGGATTTGAGATCTTTCGAGACAGGGTTTCTCTGTGGCTTTGGAGCCTGTCCTGGAACTAGGTCTGTAGACCAGGCTGGTCTCGAACTCACTGAGATCCGCCTGCCTCTGCCTCCCGAGTGCTGGGATTAAAGGCGTGCGCCACCACCACCCGGCTCTTGTTGAGATTCAAAGCCAGCCCTGTACACAGTCACCAAGTTAACATGCTATAACAGTAGCCCAGATCCTCCCGCTAACAGAGTGCCTTGTCTTTGTCCTTTTCTGTCTAAAAACTTGACTCCTGGGAGTCTAAGATTTGATGGAATGCTCTGTGTGTGTGTGTGTGTGGGGGGGGGGGTAGGGGACCATGGGGTGTACTCTCACAAGGTGGAGAACCTTGAAAACAATCCCCACGTGGAGACTCTTTGTTCACTTGCATTTTGGTGTTCCCGTGATGAGCTAGCAAAGTCCCTGAGGCTGGGGGCAGGAGGCTCACCGAGGCTGCCCCGCAGCGGGAGCAGAAGCACAGACATCTGACACGAAACACTTGTGTGGATTGTTCCCAGGTTGGACACAAGACAGAGACTAAGAAACACGAGCAGCAAGACTACAGCAAAAACAAGTCAGAATGCCTCATGGCCAGTGGTGTAGCGACTTTCCCAAAAGCTAAAGTGATGTCAAATGCATATGCTTTATTTTGAACATTTTCTTGAGAGGCCTTCTTGTGCTCTGAACTTCTGATTCTTTTCATCTCGCGCTTTCCTTTTCCCAAGAATTGCAAGGAGTCCTTGCAGTTCAAGGTCTTCTAACTCTCTCTTCCTCTGTCGGCTGGTTTCCCTTCTACCCAGCTCTCCTCTTCAGAGGGAGGGGCAGTGTCATGGCTGGCTAGATTGCACCCCTTATCTTTCCCCGCATTCCTTCCTGTTCCCATCCCTTGCCAAGCTTCATTCTCCACTCTGCCCTTCAGCCTCTGAGCTGGCTTTGAATGCAGAGCCTCCTGCCATGTGCCCCGTGAGTCTGAACCCATCTCCCAAACAACACTGCCTGCGAAGGCTCTGTCCTCTGCCAGGTTCCTTCCCCATCTCCCTACTTGCTACGTTGTCTTATCCCTGCTGGGGTTAAATATTCATTCCTTGTCCCGTGTTTGCATATTTTCTTCTCATTTATTCCCTACATGCCTCAGAGCTAGGCCAACTTACAGATAGATATTAGACAAACATTACAGATAAAGCATAATCCCACTTTGGTCTCTTTACAGTTAAGAATTAATAAATTCAGTTTCTTCCTAAATACAAATGAAAATAATAAAAACTGTCCCTCAATAATTAACAAAACTCAATGAAGGCTTACAAAAAGTAAATATTACTTAAAATAAATGTAAATATAGTAAATATTATGTCATTTTGCAATATCCTGAAGAAATGGATTATTTCTCAGTGAACACATACAATCTTTGGAACTATCAACTTTGGTTTTTCAAATCTGATGCCCTGACACCTAGTGTTAATTTTGAGTACTGCTAAATGTTCACATAGGGAGTTTCTGTAGTAAAACTTGCATTTTTTTAAAAAAAATTCTGTCGAGTTTCTTAACTTGTGAGGTTTTATTCTGGCTACGATATGTTCTCAGTCTATATCTAGCTGACTTGTTGATGTTCAAAATGAACAATGGGTCTTACAGTCAGGAAGCTGGGTTGTAACCTGGTTGTTACTTTAAACCACCCGTGACCTTGTGTGAATTATTTTTTTCTTAGAGTCTGGTGTCCTCAGCACTAAAATAAAGTGCATGGTCACTAACTCTGTGGCTGCTGGGATCCTCCATGTTATAATACAGAGCGCAAATGGGGTCTGGGTGGTTTAGAGTAATGCCATCTAAAAGATCCTCCACTGTGCTGACAAAATTCCAGCGCAGCTGCTGAAATGTGCCTGGCGACCCCGAAGGACTAAAATGTAACTATATTTAATGTAAAGTGAACTTCAATATAAATAGCCACACATGGATAGTGGCTTCCCTCTTAGAAAGTATAGGGGTTTTGTTTGCTTGTTTTTGAGTTTGGAGCAAAGAGATGTTCTTGATAAATATAAGGTTTATTAGCCAACATACTTGATTTACTCTCCATACCGATTGGCTTGATCCTGCCATTTTCAAGTTTAGCAAATTTTGGTCTGATACGTTAAGATTCATTCTATAGTTGGTGTTCTCTCTCATGGTCAGCTGTGAGATGGATTCAATTAGATAGAAATACTTTCTTTTCCCAGTTCACTAGCAGGATTGAAGTTGACAAAAACATTGGAAAATGTAGTCATTCTTTGGTGGAGGTAAATTTGAAAGCCCAAATCCTAATTGTTTTCTAATGCAACCTTCTGCAATGAAGAAATCAGGTTTTTAAAAGATCCATGCAAAGATAAAAACTATATTATTTTTATTTGTTACGATATACATTATAGATTTTTATTATTTTTACCTACTAAATAATGTGTAGAAGATAAAAATACCTAGAGATTTTTAGTACATTTTATGAAGCATTCTTATAATGCAGACTTTCTATCTTGCCAAAATACAAGATGTACTAGAGACAATTACTGTATGAATTCCAACATTGTATACAATGAATATACATGAATAAAAATTGCAAAAAGTCTATGTAGATAACACTAAGGGATTTTGAATAGGAACTTCATCTTTTTCATCCATTCCTTATTATTTAACATTGGATGCATTTTATTTTGTGTTCTTGTGGTTGAAATTAAATATACTTATTTAAGTCTTTTCTTAGTGTGTAATATGTTATCTCTTTTGTTGGCTTCATCAAAGAGAATTCAACCTTTGCCAAAAATAACAAACATATTTGCATGCAAACTCATATTCTCTCTCTCTCTCTCTCTCTCTCTCTCTCTCTCTCTCTTTCTCTCTCTCTCTCTCTCTGACACACACACACACACACACACACACACACACACACACACACACACTCACACTCTCTCCTCTAAGGTTTGAGGTTCCTGGAAGTGACTTTTAACAAGAGTGTTTAAAGCATGTCTTTTAGCATGTGCATGGGAGCTTTTTTTTTTTTTAATCAAAATAAGCAAATGACATTTAATGTATGAAAGCTGATTATAGTATATGTAATTAATACTATCTTTTCTATAGCTAAGCCTACTCTACTCCAAATTTCTACCTTAGACTAAAGTTGTTGTGGGTCCCTCAAAGAACGGCAGGTCTACATGTGTCCACAACTAGCTACTTTGTACACTTTTCTGTGAAATCTTTGTAATTTCCATTCCACTCAAAAGATCACCTTCTGTTATCTGGAGGAACAGGAGGTGAAAAGGTCAATTTGTGACAGTTTCCACAGTATTATTCTAAATAATAATGTCAAAAGTGACCATGAGGTGTTGCGAAACCCTACAGTACCCTTTGAAGTGAGAATGGGTTTTTTGTTAGAAACCAGCGTGTGTCTGAGCCCAAGCCCTTAGAGAGGAGTGAGTTCCCTTTTCTGTGTATAATTTGCCCAGACTTATAATGTATACATTCACAATATGTGATTACAGAGAACACAATCCTATTATTATCTGGGGGGAAAGGAACGTTCTTCATATCGGTTTTTAATCTATCACATGAAGTTATGAGTCATCTCTGCTCTCTGGGTGTATCAAGGAACCACAATTTGAAAATCATTTTATTGTTGTAACTCCATTGGCTCTGAGCTCAGCAGAACACACACATTGCACGTGGAAAGGCGCACTTCTTCACAAATAGTCACTTCGGAGCTGGAACACTGTCGTGCCTACAAGTTCCTATCTGCTCCGCTCATCTACCTATTCTTATTCTTGCTCTTATAAAAGTAGTGGGGGGAAATGGGAGGCATTGGCGGGGAGGAGGCAGAAACCCTTAATAAATAAAATAAAATAAAATAAAAATAAAATAAAAAGTAGTGGTGTCTGCAGTATGCTTCCTCTTTGTGGCCCAAAGTCCTAGGGCGGCTCCGCAGTTAGTTTTCTGGTTGTCCAGTAGATGGCAGTCTACGCACTGGTTTTCATTGACCGCCTTCCATGCATGATTCAACCTTAGTCGTAAAACGAAACATGCTCTTGCTATTTTGTACCATTATTTTAGAAAAAAGATTTTAATACACTAAAGTAAGTTAAATAATTTACTTAAAATACCCACAGATATTGGGATAACAAAAGCAACAAACAACTTTTCCCTCTTGTAAGTTTTCATGATTTGTTAGGAGCCTACAAAATGGGAAGGTGTGATTGGCAGCCAAGAAGCTGCCCTTTAAATGTGACTATGCCGTGCTAGCTGGTTCTTGGTCCTCCCGGAAGCTTTTCTTTTACATTAAAAGCACAACTTAGGGGCAGATATGAAGTATGCCCCCAAAGGTCCAAGTTTCGGACTTGGTCTCCAGCTTGGCACTGTTGGGAGACAGTGGAACCTTTTAAGAGGGAGGGTGTAGCAGGAGACTTTCAAATCACCCTGAGTGTCTTCGAAGGGGATTGTGGGACTTTTAGCGCCTTCTTCGCTTTTTCTTTTGGGCTGTTGTGTGAGTGGTTTTGCTCTCTGTGTCTTGCGTTTCGGTCACAGCGTGCTGTCACCAGCCCAGGGATCATCTGTTCGTGGATTGAGATCTCTAAAGCTGTGAGCCGAAAAGTTATTATCATGAAATACTAAAGAGGTGGCTCTTAAAAGCGGCGAGAATGGTTTGTCAAATGAAACCACTGGGACAGGGAAAGAGAGGAAAAGGGAGAGAGGGAAAGAGGGAGGAAAACAGATGGAGAAAGACAGAAGGAGACACAGAGACACACAGACAAAGAGACAGAGAGGATTGCAAAGAGGAGGTTTTTAGATTATCACCTTAATGGTGGTGTTTGTGTTCTTAAAAGATTGCATATGGGTGTATAAAAGAAGAAACCTTTCTTGATTAAAGGGCTAAGGAGGTGCCGGGCAACATCCCTGACTGTTGAAGATAAGCAAGTGTTGGGGTAGAAAGTCTGTCGTGTTAAGCAGGGGAAGTGAGACAGATTGACCGAACATTCCTTCCCCCACGCCACCACTCACCTCTGAATGCTCACTGCCGTTCCATTTTTCACAAGGCCATTATCTTTTCAGTCTCAGGCCCACAGCCAATATTTCTGTAATAGATAAATGAGTGTCTGATAATGCAGAAAAAAAATATTTCAAGATACAGAGGAGGTGGCATCTATAGTGATAGAGATAATAGAGGGGAAAGAGCTTTTCTGCAGCAAGGTCAGCAAACATTCATCACTCTGAAAGGTGCTGTGCAGTCAAGGACAAGCAGGACAAGCCAAGGGAGCCAGGAGGGAAGGGTATGAGGAAGTTGGCACGATGGGCTTGGTGTGTGCTCATAAAACCGAGATCAGCATATTTGTGTATTCACAGCAGCATTATTCTTATTGAAAAAGTTATGTGCATTTTGCTCCCTATTAAAAAGAATTTAAAACGAGAGGGGGGAAAAGTTGAATAGCTTTCCTAGGAATGCTTTAGCTGGCATTCAGATCTTTCTTTTGGATCTGAAAGTGCCAGCTATCGTGAAGCTTTGTTTAGATCCTAGGGACAGATCTAGTTTTAGTCATAGAACTTAACTTGAACTCACGACATTGCTATCTTCCATCTCCACTTTGTTAAGGGTGCGGTGGGGGCAGGTAAAAGGTGTGTACGAAGAGTCTTGCACCCTGTAATAGATGCTAACCTGAAGCCTTTGAGACTAGGGTCTCTTGTAACTCATATTTTGCCTCTGACCAGGGCCTAACCCAGGCCTTAGACATAACCCAGGACTTAGGACCACCACACTGAAGCTTGGGCTTCTAATAGGCACTGAGTCTATCTGCTATGGAGGTGAAGATAGGCAGGGAATATGGTAGATCCTAAAAGCAAGGATAGAAGCAATGAGAATATAGCCTCAGATGTTCTTTCTTCAACAGACTCTTGCTTCCTAAGACAGGCACAGGCAAAGTTGGGCGGGATCCGTTCATTGGTCCATTTACTGCTTTTTGACGTCTTCCCCAAATACTAAGCCTTATAGGTACGTGTGAGATTGGGTGTGCCTGTCTCTGTGCTTGTCATTTGTTCTCGCTAGATCAAAATGAAGTGCTGGCCACTTTCAGAATTCCTGCCTTATAAAAGTCATTTTGTCTTAGAACAGAACAGAACAGAGAAAAGCACCCAAAACAAAAGAAACAAAACAAAACAAGAAACACCTTTGTTTTTCTCTTCTAATGCCATGTTTTCAGCCTCGTTGAAAAGAGCCAAGGTGATAATCTTACTGTGTAGATTTTACAAGGTGTGGTGAGGGTATCTTACCTCCTTGAAGGAAATAAATATTGTGTGTGTGTGTGTGTGTGTGTGTGTGTGTGTGTGTGTATGGATGATGTACCATCCCTAAGTCTTTATACCATCAGCAGGTAGGCTATTCCTTTTGGTTTTTTTCTCAAACAGCATCAACCATATTCCATGAAAGTAAGATGTCCACATTTGGGTGGGTCTCTCAATGTTCCATTAATGCTGATGTTTAGGGAAGAGTTAATGGGGAGACCAGGCTTCTATGGACAATTCATCAGACCTCTTGGTTTCTGTGCTTTCTGGGACACAAATCTTCTACAATGTTCCTGGAACCCGGTCAACCGATAGTCATGAAAACCTGGTTTTACAAGAGCCTAACTTTGTACAGTTTGACTAAGACTCCAAGTCCTAAGCTTCTCTCCCGCTCTGTGCTCCACTGAAAAGCGTTTACTGATTTCAGATTTCTGGCAACTGTTTCCTACGAAGTCAGAACTTGAGTTGGCAGTTTCCTGGTGCTGGAAGACATAAGGAAATTGGTTGATCTCCTCGCGCGTGCTTGGGTGGCTAGGAGAGGAATTAGTTGAGCACTTGTGGACGTGAAGTGGATGCAGCTCAGCTGTAAGGCTGGGTGGTGAAGCACAGTATCATTGATGCTTCTTCCTTGCCATCACCAAGGCAGGGACCATCAAATCACGGGCGCAGGCTAAGCTGACCACCACCTGACTTTTCATTCCCCATGAAAGAGTCTTATTGATACGCAGCTAGCTATTCCCATGTATTTACCTGTTGTCGCTGGCTGCTTCACGGCTAAAATGACAATGTGTAGAAACTGTCAAAAGTCCCTATGCTCTGCATACCTCTAAAAGACTGACTCCCAAACCTTCCTAATCGTGAAGGGAATTATTTATAGAACTGGGACAGAATTGGTTGAAAATTAGCCAATATCTCTTTAACCTCTTTCAGGATTCAAGACTAAAGTCAAACTGGCTGCCACTTGTCTCTTACAATTCCAGCCTCAGTTCTTCAAAGGCTGATGCCAAAGACACACTAAGCTGGCCAGCACTAAAGAGCTTCTCACTTTTCAAACACTCATGAAAAACAAACAAGCAGCAACAACAAACCCCACAAGGTTACAGTTTATAGAACTCAATGGAAATTACAAAGTAGGGTTGGGTGCCATTTGGGTTCGTGCACTAGGGAAAGAAAGCTTGCTGGAGGCCTCCTAAAAAAAACTTTTCCAGGACTTTTGTCTTTTTATTCAGCCTGCAGGAATGCTCGCTGCGCCACCCCCAACTCTTTCTCTTTGGGAACTCTGCTATCCCCTTGAGTCCTATTGTTCCCATGTATTTTTTTTTTAAGTTAGTGAATCAGAGCTTTGCTACAATGAGAAAAACATTTGGCCTCACATGGCCTCGCCAAGGCTGATGCTGTGCCAAGGCACAGAGTTGGTACTGCCCATGATACACTAACTGCAGGCGCTGTGGTGCACTCTGTAGAGAGGCATTTTATGCCTCTGAACCTCCTCCTCCTCTCTCTCTCGGCCCTGTGCCCTTTACACTGTTCTGAGGAATCCATCTCCTCTGGGTAGGGCTGATGAAACATTCCTGAATTCCCTAAGGGTAAGGCAAGCTAAACTCCTTTTTTCGAGAAGACCAGGGGTCCCAAGACACCTTGCTAGAGCGTCTTCCTTAGTCCCAGGTTTTAAAGTCATTTGCTGTGGATCTGGGTGGCAGCAGCTTTGCCCCAGAAAAAAGTTTTCGATTTATTTCTGTGTAGACATCAGTTGGGCAACGTGGCTTAGAGACTAAATCATTGCAATGTGCATTTCCGATGACTTGAAAGTAATGATGGCATAAAGACATCTGGACAAAAGATGGAAATAACGCTATATTTACACCAAGAGGAGACTGTTAACTGCTTTTAAATTTCTTCTCTAGTCTGAAGGTGCTGGTGTGATGTGCCTTCCCAATGGCCTCCATCAGAAGGCAGGATCCCAAGCTGAGGTCTGTTCTTATCACTCATCTTACTGTAACTCCAGTCATGGACACAGATCCCCATCCTGTGGTAGGATGGATGCCCCAGGAGAGGGAGAAAAAAAATGCTGGCTTAGCAGTGACTCATTGTGTGACCATGGAAAATTCTAGTTATAAAGCATGGAAAAGTTAGATTTTTTTTTTCCCCCGAAGAAGCATCTCTTGACAGTGCCTCCCACCCATCTGCTCACCCTTTATGTCCAAACTGCCTCTGCAGGAAGGAAAGCAGGAACTCCATGACTGTGGTGGGGAAGGGCAAGCTGCAAGCAGCTGGGTAATCCACTTGGGCATTGGCCAGCGTTGCCTTTGTCATGGACGGCTGTTCAATAATGGAAGGCCAGCTGCTGGAACAGATAAACCCTGAAAGTTTGCGGACCAGGTTAGTGGAAATTGTTACTCATACGGAAGACATTGGCAGTGGGTGGAGATAGATGGGCATGGAGTAGGCTTCTATGCAGTCTTTTGAGGGCCTGAGCTAAGGCGGGCTTTGCCATTTTAGCACTGAATTTTTAGATTGTCTTGATTTAGATCTCCAGCCAAGATGCAGAGATGACTGGTAGGTCATAGTTGAAGGTGCTATGGCTCAAGTCTAGAGAGAGAATACATGGCTTCTGCTTATGTTCTAGTACCAGATCTGAGGTACATGGCCAACAGAAGAAAGGCCGGCACAGGGAGGCAGTGTGGTTTGAGATACATGGCTGACAGAAGAAAGGCTGGTGCAGGGAGGTTAGTGTGAGCTCAGAAAGATACAGGAGCTAGTTTGCCAGTTTCTGGCATAGTGGCCCAAGTCCATTCTCTAGTTTGGCAGGTGTTAACAAAAGGCTCTTCATAGCGGCTGGTTCTCAAGCAATGGGGAGTCCTGAAGCAACTTGAAAGAACCAGACAGTAATGCAGGTAAGAAGGTCCAAGCCAAAGGACCTGAGTGGGTCTAAACAGGGGAAAGAAAAATTTCATGCTAAAAGCCTCAGCTAAGTTTTTAAGTTCTTGACTAACTCAGCCAATTAGAAGGAGCTATAAGCTGGGTTCTCAGACGTCACCTGATAGCAAGGCGTTGTTATACTCTCTATGAGACTCCATATACTTAGACGGGAACTGAGTGAAGTAGGAGTTTGTAGCTCCTTCATCTGACCAAAGTTGAGAAGTACAGCTTCCATACACCATTTCCCTCCTCTATTCAACCCTGGAAGCACAGACCCGTCTACGTGTTTGAATCCATTCCAAAGTTACACACTGAAAATTTCACTTTCAAGGCAATGAAATTAGGAGACAGGAATGTCGGGGTTGACCAGTTGTAGCAACAGAACTCTGGCGGATGCTGTACTAGTAGTTACTTTTCTGTAGCTGGGATAAAATTCCATGACCAAAAGCAACTTATTGAAGAAAGCATCTGTTATTTGTTTTGCCTTACAATTCTAGAGGGACAGACACTGCCCGGCAAGAAAAGTTTAAGCTACCCAGTTGGTCAGAGGGAGTGTTTTTGAGGAAAAAAAATGATTATACTCTCTATAAACTGTTATTATCCTATAGGGCTAACAGAGGGGTGTGTGAATGGTGGTTGTGGTGGTGGTGGTGGTGGTGTGATATGTGTGTGCATGTGTATGTGTCTCTGTGTGTGTTTGTGTGTGTGTGCATGTGGAAGTGTGCTTGTATGTGTGTGTGTGTGTGTGTGTGTGGTGTGTGTTAAAGAACAGCTTAGTTGGTGGACAGTTAACTTTCGTAATTGTGAGACAAGAAATTCATGATCCAAGACTCTTCAGCCAATGTTGGAAAGACCCTAAACAACTGTCCTGTTATAATGTTATTGCCAGCGAGCACAGTGAAGTTTGCTAAGTCACACAAGGGCTAGTGGAAATGAACGGCAGTTGCTGGAGTGAGTGGTGATCAAGATGTGTGGAGTAGCAGGAAATACTGTGTAAGCATGTCTGCCCTTGTCAAAATAGCAGGAAGGAAGGAAAAATCTGGAAAAGCATCACTGACTGCTTCCTTCTCAGGCAGCATTCTTCAACCATGGCTTCCCCCAAGTGTACACACCCCAGAAAGCCTGGGACCTATCAAGATTTAACCAGTTTAGCTTAATCCTTCATCGGTGTGTTGATACACCAAGACCTTCATAGGGCGTCACCTGCTACTTCATTGCATTCGTGCACCAAGTTACATTATTGTTTCAAAGCCTATGTTTAGTATTTAAACATGCGACAATTTTCCTCTTAGGTGGGCCATCAGCATGATTTATCACCGGGTAAAAACTTGTGGGGGAGAAGAATTCCAGTTTCCACCTGTTTGCAGCTACAGGAAGTGGTCACTACTTACTAGAAGAACATAGAACTCATGAATGACCATGTTTTCTTAGACCAGTTCCCTGATTAAACTTGCCTGATCTAAGAAACCATTCATGGGTCAAAAGAAGCAGCAGCAAACACAGCCAGGAAGCATAGTGTAACTGACTTAACACTGTACTCGGATCCATTGGAGGGTGTGAGTGGTGTGTGGCCGAGGAGGAGTTAAACATCCCCTTCACCATGGTCTGTCCAAGGGAGGAATGGAAGGTAGCCCTCGTAAAGTGGTTAGCAATATGATTTTATTTTAAAACACAGGATGTGAGTAATGTTGCATTTCTTTCCTTTCTCCGCGCAGCTTGAACATGGTCCAAGCCATTATTCTGCCCATCTGGTGGGAAGGTCAAGCTTCATCATGATGGTGTCCCTCAGTGGGTCACACGAAGGCCCTGTTTGCTTTCTCACAAACGATAGCTGACACACTTGGTCTGCAGAGCTGTGTCTTCCTTAAGGACGCGGGCTGCTCGTCCACAGCGCTGAAGTCACTGCGAGGCTCCTTGGGAGCTCCAGATGGGTATTCCTCATTGGGGTCACATCACATCGTGGGGTGCTACAGGAGAACAGGGTACAGGCTGCCTGTGCCTGTGGTGTGCACACACCATGTTGTCTTCTCAGCCTTAGAAGACACTCCCTAGATTTTCCTTCCTCTGTACCGCAGAAGATCCTCTATATTGATTTTCTTAGGTCCTTTACAAACTGTGTTGGAGGAGGAGTTGGGAGAAAACAAATTTGCACTAACTACCGATATCATCCCTACACTGTCGTCAACTTGCATTGACACAGCCCAGGAAATCAGTGTACAGGAAATGCCTTTAGCTCTAGAGCCGAGAGCTGTGTGCAGGGTCCAGGTTTATGGGAAAGTGCTGTGTGTGTTCACTCATTTCCATTCATTCACTGGTTCAGAGACATTCAGATAGTAACTACTATGTGCAAATCATCATCCTAAATCTATTTCTTCTCTATCTAGAGTGCTAATCATAACCCACGGTGGTTGAGTCAATCACAAATTAATAGAGGTAAGTGAAGTTAGGTTTTTTTTTTTTTCTCACACTGGTTGTGCTCCAACTATACAGCAGCCACAAAAACTAGTGATTCTTAAAGGGAGAAACTTTAAAAGTCTCCATTTTAAAAAATAAGTGTAGACCATTTCCACCATCATAAGTTGTTTACTGGACAACAGGTATTAAGGCTCACGAAGCTGCCAAGAGACTAGGCACAATGCCACTTAGAAGGGCTTGTGATTGTGGTACACCCATGTGGTAAGGTACATTCTGTGCAGTATATTTTCTAACAGGCAATAGTTTAAAACATTATTTTGTTAGGTATTTAGTGTGCTAATAATTATGTTAAATTCTGTAGATACAAAGAAATTTTAAATTGGACTCTACCCCTCTACCTTCCCCAGTAGGTTCTAGTTCGAGATAAGAAGAAATATCTCATGGTCTCCAAAGCCATAGTAACTTTCTCTGCTTGGGAAAGTTATCAGGGAAAAACATAATTATTGCCAGTTTCTTTTGTCTTCTCAGTCAATGTGCATGCCTGTTCCTTGAACAACAGAAAAGACTTCAATAGCCGTATTGTGTAATGAGCAATTATTGTAATTTCGCACTGACATTCTCAAAGCGTTGGGCTCTCTTTGCTCCATTTTCTAAGTGAGCGTGGACCACAGGGTGGGAACTGTGACAACACACCAATTTGATTAGCAACATTAATCATAGGGCAGGTGGTTAGACCACAGGCCAAGGGTGTCTCTCACTGTGCTCTGCTCAGTAAAGCTGAGAGCCTCCCCGTTTCTACACGCACGCACAGCAGAGGTCAGGTGGAGGGGACATTTAGTCTTCCTAGTGGTCCCACAGTTTGAAAGTATAGAGCAGTGACGTTTTATTAAACCTTTTGCTGGATCTCTTCTCCCCACGCGTAGCATTTTCCTTTTAATTGTACAGGGGATGGAATAGTTATGTCCTTTACAGCGAGATAACCCACTTCCTTCATAGGCAGTGACTTATGTGCACTGTGATTTTGAGAACTGTATTAAAGAGAACTCTACTTTTTTTTTATTGAGTTGCGAGGGCAAGGGAAGCTCTCCACGGCCACTCAGGCCTGGCCAAGGGTTTAGCCTTCAGGTTCATTTCTGGCTTCCATCAATGTCACTGACAGGGAGGAAGCTCTCCAGAGGTGAAACTGTTGCTATTGAGATACGAGCCTATTTAAAGATGTCTTTTCACTTTAGTGGCCTTTGAGAGCTCTGTGTTCTCTGTGGGCCTGAGTCTACTTCTGCTGTTTGATGCAGATGCTACATGACTGTACTTGTGTATGTTTCAAAACTTTACAGCTTCAGTTAATGAGAGAGCAGCCAGACAAGGCTCTTACTTTTCTTTCAGGTGTCACTTGCACTGGCAAGGTCCTTTAATCTTGGTGGTTTTGTCTTCCTCTCTGTAAAATGGGGTTATAAGCCTCCTTTATAACTCATGGGACTATGAGGATTAGGACTATGAAGGGGCGAGGGGGAGTTTGGAAGATTAGTGTTTTATGGATGTATAGAGTGTGAAGAGAGTGTTTGCCAGGTTTCCTGTTATAGCCCAATTTCTTTTTTTCAAATTTATTTATTTATTAAAGATTTCTGTCTCTTCCCCACCACCGCCTCCCATTTCCCTCCCCCTTCCCCAATCAAGTCCACCTCCCTCATCAGCCCGAAGAGCACTTAGGGTTCCCTGACCTGTGGGAAGTCCAAGGAACCCCCACCTCCATCCAGGTCTAGTAAGTTGAGCATCCAAACTGCCTAGGCTCCTACCAAGCCAGTACGTGCAGTAGGATCAGAAACCCAGTGCCATTGTTCTTGAGTTCTCAGTAGTCCTCATTGTCCGCTATGTTCAGAGAGACCGGTTTTATCCCAGGCTTTTTCAGACCCAGGCCAGCTGGCCTTGGTGAGTTCCCGATAGAACATCCCCATTGTCTCAGTATGTGGGTTCACCCCTTGCGGTCCTTAGTTCCTTGCTCGTTCTCTCTCCCCTTCTGCTCCTGATTTGGACCTTGAGATTTCAGGGGGTGCTTCAATGTGGGTCTCTGTCTCTGTCTCCTTTCATCGCCTGATGAAGGTTAATATTCAGGAGGATGCCTATATATTTTTCTTTGGGTTCTCCTTATTTAGCTTCTCTAGGATCACTAATTATAGGCTCAATGTCCTTTGTTTGTGGCTAGAATCCAAATATGAGTGAGTACATCCCATGCTCCTCTTTTTGGGTCTGGCTTACCTCACTCAGGATAGTGTTTTTTATTTCCATCCATTTGTACGCAAAATTCAAGAAGTCCTTGTTTTTTACTGCTGAGTAATACTCTAATATGTATATATTCCATACTTTCTTCATCCATTCTTCCATTGAAGGGCATCTAGGTTGTTTCCAGGTTCTGGCTATTACAAACAATTATAGCCCAATTTCTAATCAACTTCCCAGTCACCTCAAAGCTGGGCACTGTGCTCCCGTAACCGATTAGAGCCAGGATAGACAACAAATCTAAGATGAGTTGACCCTCTGACCTAGTTTGGATCAATAAGATATCACCCTCCAAACACAGGAGCAGCAATGGTAACACAACTGGTGAGACCTTAAACTTAAAAGATCAGGTATAGTTGGGGAATTGTTGGCTTGGATCATACTGAAGAACACACAAAGAGATGTATTCTATAATAGAAGACCAGAGAAGTTAAGAAAATCAGGTAAGTGACTCTGGGATTCTAGAAAGACTAAGTTTAGGTTCAGCTATCAAGAGGCAGCCTGAATCTCCCTTATTCTAAGGAATAAGGAAGACCTCATCCTTGACCTGAGGTCTGAGACTGGCTAGCAATTTCCAGCTTGTCTCGTCCATTACAACCTATCGAGGTAGTATGGCTTTTCCTAAGTCATGCTTGGTTCTGCAGTTGGCTTAGGCTTGGTTATGGGTTTCTGTCTCTAGTTTCAGATCTTTTTCTGCTTCTTTTCTTTAAGCTGTGTTTAAGGTTGGAGTTGAAGGTCAAATAAGAGCTAAAGGAATTGCTGTCGTCCAACTTACAAGCCAGAGGAAGGCTGACGCTTTATTTGTAATTGCTTGAGCAATATTTTACAGCCTCTCAGACACTCTTCTGAGTGTTGATAACCTCACTGTTAAATTGACTTCCTCCCCAGGCCTATTAAAAACACTACCACATTTTTCCTGCTTGTCTCACTCAAGCCATTACTGACTTCTGTTGGAAGAAGGGTGTGAGAGTCTGCCAGGCCATCTTATATTTTAATTGGTATTTATTCATGGCTCTGAGACATGCTTCCTGGGTTTGGTCATCTGCTCTGTCAAGCCTGCTTTATACGAAGGTTACAACTCAGGGCAAGAGTTGTAACCCCACAGCACTAATGGCTCAGCAGTAAAGAGCTTGTAATTCCCGTGGCGAGGGTCCCATTTGGTTCTCAGCACCCACATCAGGCATCTTAGCACTTCTGACAACCCTGACTACAAGGGATCCAAAACCCTTTTCTATGCTCAGAGGGCTCTTGCACTCATATGACATATACACATACAGAATTAAAATAAAATAAAAAAATTTAAATATTACTACTCATATGTTTAAGTGGTAATTTCAAACTCAAGTACCAATGTTTCCTTTAAGATCTATGTCAGTATAAGATTTGAATTTATTTCATCAACACACACAGTAGATTTTAGATCATCTCTGTTATGGGATGTTATAGTCAAAGAAAATGTGAGGCTGAGAATCAGCCCCCAAAAATATTCAACCACAACTTTTCTTCCAAGAAGTGCCAGAGACGATTCTTCCACATCAATCCTTACTCTACCCCAAGGTTCCCAGGAATCCTACAAGGCAAAGGTTTTAAGGTCAATGGATTAAGCTATACAATTTATTCTAAAAAGTTTTTGTTAATGAAAAAGTTATTTTTTTTTCCAGCTGATGACAGCAAAATATGAATCCACTGATCTGGCAATTGTTGCCACTGCTGCCTCCTTAGGCACCATGGAGACAAAAGACCTTGTTTTATTGATTTTCCTATTCCCCATAATGATAAATCATTGTTCCACTAATTAAATAGCATTGTTAACAGAATCATATACTAAACAATAAATACATTGTTTCAATCACTTTTAACCATTTACTATTGCTTTCTTTTCCTGGCTGATGACTACACTTTAGCACATTCTCCCAAGTATAATAGGAGTTTTCCACACAGAAAAACTTTACAGTTAACAGTCATGGGTTTTAAGCTCATTGCCTGACCCCGATTGAGTTATTGACCAAGCTTTGGTTTCCTAATCTTTAACACAGACCAGTGATATTCATTTGACTTCGCTAGTACAAAACACAGGGCTGTTAGCGATATTTACAAAGTGTGTAGGCTATTGCCTAGAATATAGCATGGTCTCAATAAATGGAAACTATTATTGTCAGTAACAAATAAGGCATCAAGACAAAGAAAAGTCTCTGCCAAGCACAAAATAATACCTACTATGGTACAGACTGACTGTGCTCCTCCAAAATGTACACTTGTATTCCACAGTCTGCCCAGCCTCCTGACTGAGAGTTGGCATGTGACTGCATGTCACATTTTCCAAGATGGTAGGCAATATGATATGGGATTTCGGAGATATATCCCTGAAATGAGTGCTGACTAATGCCCGGAATAGCTGTTAACTCATTGATACTTGGCATAATTAATACAGCCATAAGCTTCTTTATTGGGAGTTCATAGGACAGCTCCAGCTGGCAGCTACTGCCACACTTTAAACATAAAAAAGAGAATATTTTCTTTCTGTTGCAAAAAATCCTACCCTTTATGCAGTATCCAGACCCCTCCCCTCCCCCAGTTGTTCAGTTGTTCCATTAAAGCCCTTGGTAGATGCATCGTCTTTTTTTTTTTTTTTTTTAGCACGTGGATTACTCAGCTTTTATAGTATGCAATCCCTCCTTAAGTTGGTTAGTACTTTTCATTTTCTCCATGTCTAACTCTTCCCACTCTTCTCATAATAAAAAAAAAACAACACTTCCTCAGTTTTAACTGCGTAGCTCTAGAACTTAAAATGACTCATTGCATAGTGGAATTGATGAAGTCAACAGCTGCTGGAAAGTATTTCCCTTAATAGCCCTATCAACATGTGTTTGCGATTATCCCAGCAAGAAAAATAGATGCATCAAACATCCACGCTAGCCTTTGCGAAAGCTTTCACTACAGAAAGGCATGCTTGCATAGATATTGCAGTTTTAAGTTTATGTGCATGTCCGTTTCTCCTGCATGTATATCTGTGCACCATTTGCATGCCTGGTGCCCACAGAGGCTAGCAAATGATGTTGGATCTCCTGGAACTGGAGTTCCAGATGGTTGTGAGTCACTGTGCTTATGCTGGGAATCAAACTTGGGTCTTCTGGAAGAGCAGAAAGTGTTTTTAGCCACTGAGCCATCTCTCCAGATTAGGACATTGCTTTTTGACTCTGTGTTTAAATGAGGACTATAGAAGAAGTTCTGATGGTGGTGCGGGAGAATTTTCTGTATTCTGTCAATCATGTTTTAAATAAATGCTGATTGGCCAGGCAGGAAGTATAGGTGGGTCAACCAGACAGGAAGGAGAGGTGGGGTGATGAGAACAGGAGTATTCTGGGATGAAGGAAGCTCCTTTGCCATTCCTTCCAAGACCACTGAAGAAGCAAGATGTGAGCTACCCCTCTGAGAAAGGTACCAAGCCATGTGGCTAACATAGACAAGAATAATGGGTTAATATAAGCTACAAGAGCTAATAAGTAGCCTGAGCTAATGGGCCAATCAGTTTTACAACTTATGGAAATCTTTGTGTGATTTTCTTTGGGGCTTGCAGGCTTGTTGTGGTACCAGGTGGGACAGAAACCCCAAGAAACCAGCCCTCATGTTACATAATGGGGAACAACATCATGGAGAAATAAATGAAATAAGAGGACAAATGACAAAGATCTTGTTGAAAATGCTATACTTCTTTTCAGAATTGGTTAGGAGATTTCACGACCTTACTAGTGATAAGAAGAGAAGTTGACAGCTCATGCCTTCATAGCTTCTGGACAGTTTGAGAAAGACTACATCTAACAATTAGCAACTATTATGGTAAAATGCCTGTCTTCTGAAGAGCCAGAGCAAATAGTTGAAATATGCTGTGAAAAAGAAAGGAAAGAGGTCAAGATAGAAATTGAGAAGAAAGGATTTAATTCAGTTAAAGAAGACATCTCTCTGCTGACATCAAGACTGGAAGCTAAAGGATGGGAAAGTGTGGCAGAGGCAGAGGAAACAAATGTGCATGGTCTTGTGACCAGACAGGGCACAGACTGTTCTCAGAGATGGAGGAACATAGGTGTGTCCAGAGCACAGCCAGTGAAGACGGGACAAGGTGAGGCCAGAGAAATGGGCAGGGACGGTACCATGTAAGACTATGCAGGTCTAGGTAACGGGATTCAATTTTATAACTGAATGCAATGAGAAATCATAGGAGAGGTATAAGCTGTAATGTGTGTGTGTGTGTGTTTCTTTAAAAGAAACCCTCCAAAGCAGAATGTTTCCATTATATACAAGGAAAGTTAACTTGTCATATATAGTCAAACAACAGATTATCAGTTCCAACTTTGCTTTTTCTATGTACCTATGTATTATCTGTCTGTCTGTCTATCTATGGAATCTTCCACAGTTATGTAGTGGGTCTTTCTCTATTGAATGAATTGTTTTGTCTTGAAGTTTATTTTGCCAGAGTCCTATACAAAGAATGGAGCTCAACTACACCAAGAACTACAGGCAGCTAAAGAAAGCTATGAATAGGAGAAGTAGTCTTCCTGGAGGAGAGCACATTAATTGGTTAACAAATACTACATGATGAGCCTTGAAAACAACGTACACAAGTAACATTATAAAAAAAAAATTATGAGCAGGGCTGGAGAGTTGGCTGAGCCGTTAAGAGTACTGACTGCTCTTCCAGGGGACCCAGGTTCAATTCCCAGCACCCACATGGCAGTTTGCAATAGTCTGTAACTCCAAAATCTGACCCCCCACCCCCACATACATATACATGCAGGCAAAAATACCAATCCACATAAAATTAAAAAAAATGATCAGCTTACATTTAGGAATTATATGTATATAAGTATATATATATATATGTGAATATATCTGCATATATGAATGCATATGAATAACAATGAATAGAAAAGGCCATCAATTTGATAAAGATCAAGGAGGAGTTGGCCATGGAAGGGTTTAGAGAGAGGAAAGTGAAGGAAAGATGCAATTATATTATAATTTCAAAAAAAATGAAAACAAAAAATAGATTCAAGTTGGCTCTGTGGTGCAGAAACTAGAGTCCAGGGCCTTGCACGTGCTATCCTCCGCAGCGCCATCCTCTGCAGCGCTATCCTCTGCAGTGCCATCCTCTGCAGCGCCATCCTCTGCAGCGGCTACCCTCTGCAGCACCATCCTCTGCAGCGCCATCCTCTGCAGCGCCATCCTCTGCAGCGCCATCCTCTGCAGCGCCATCCTCTGCAGCGCTATCTGCAGCGCCATCCTC
>NC_022035.1:12170656-12198133 GCF_000317375.1 Microtus ochrogaster | reverse complement strand
TGCAGCGCCATCCTCTGCAGCGCCATCCTCTGCAGCGCTATCTGCAGCGCCATCCTCTGCAGCGCCATCCTCTGCAGCGCCATCCTCTGCAGCGCTACCCTCTGCAGCGCCATCCTCCGGAGCGCTATCCTTTGCATGTATTATTCTTTGCACGTGCCATCCTTTGCCATGTGCTATCCCCACACTTGGATGGTTGAGAGTGAGCCTCACTTCACATTCCAGGTTGGTCCTGCATGCCAGATCTTCCTGTCTGAGCCTCCTGAGCACTAGGGCCTAGGACCACCCCCCCCCATGAAGGACAAAACATCACGTTTCTAAATAAGTACGATCTTCAATATTTGATAGTTGACATGAAATGCATTTAAAATATAGCCACCATGTCAGTCTTTGGTTTGGTGATAATTTCTTAGGTATTAATGATAAATCAGCAACAAAATAAGAAACATTAAGTCAAAGACAACCCTACACTGATGATGATGGTACCTGAAGTAAGCAACAACAACAAAAAATTTTAAATAGTTTTTTTTTAGCATAACTGTAGTGTTACTGAGGGCAATTTAATGGTATTTGGATTTCTTTGAGAAATTTAACTGTAAAATAAAATAGATACGATAGTTAATGGCTGTAGTGGGCTCTCAATCACCTTCCTGATGCCTCGACCCTTTAACACAGTTCCTCATGTTGTGGTGACCCCCAACCCTAAAGTTATTTTTGGTGTTACTTCATAACTGTGACTCTGTTAGTGCTGTGAATTGTAATGTAATTCTTGGAAACAGAAGTTTGCCAAAGAAGCCACAACCCACAGGTTGAGAACCACTAGGTAAGAGGAAGCTCTGAGTTCAAGGGAGGTTTTGCAGTGAGAAAAATATGATAAGGACAGTCTGGAAAGAATGTAGTGACATTAAAGCAGACAGTTAAGGGTCATCTTTGTTCCCAAGGACCCTAAAGATCACTGAATTGTATGGCAAAGTATATAGCATCATGTACTATTTTTAGGTTTTAAAAACCTTTTTTTCCCCCAAGACAAGGTTTCTCAGTGTAACCCTGGTCGTCCTAAAACTCTCTCTGTAGACTAGGCCGGCTTGAACTCAGAGATCTGCCTGACTTTGTTTCTCAAGTGCTGGGATTAAAGGAGTGATTTAGCTCAGTGGTATAGTATTTGCCTAGCAAGTGTAAAGTCCTGGGTTCAGTCCTCATTTACAGGTTAAAAAAAAAAAAAAAAAAAAAACCAAAGAAATAAACAAACAAAAAACCCCAAGGTAACTGGTAAAACCTTATCTTTAAGCCCTTATGATGAGACTTAGGCTCCACCTCCTGAGCCCTCTTATTTTTAAGCCCTTAGAAAGGATTTTGATAAACTCATGAGGGTGGTTTCACTTTCATATCTAAACACGAGGTATTTTAATTTGAACTTTAACTGTAGCCTGGAAGGCTGACCTCCACTGGGTCTTAGCATACACCCTCCTTGCTTTCTTTTTCATCATTATCTGTTGCTGTGTGTATTCATGTCACTGTTCAGTGAGCAGATCCAGGAGCCAGACTCCATGTGTTCATAATCGTGACTTTGTTAAGTTGCCAGCTCTGTGAATTTGGGTGAATTGTTTGGCTCTTCAGAGAGTTTCCTGATAGCTATAACTGGAAGGATACGATACAACACTGTAGAAGGCTGTTAGAAGTGTGTAGGTGAATTCAATTCAAATGCGTAGACTTGGTTTGTAGGGATTACCGCAGTTTTAACCACAGTGACGTAACGATTTAACAGTCTTCCAGAACCACCCTCACCTGATGAACTGTTTATCACTGTATTCAAAGCAGACGGAGAGCTTCTGCCAGCTCCAGGAGTCAGGAAACCTTAGGGCTCTGAAACCACACAGAGCAGGAGGAGGTGCAGAGGAACAGAGGTTTGGTAGTGAATACACCAGGGTGGAGGATGCTACAGTACATTACTTATGGGGACCAGAGACTCAGTACACTCTGTAAGTTTTACTGTAAAATGGGGACAGTTCTACAAACTCAACTAGTTTTAAATATTTTGTATCTACAATGTTAAGTGTCTGATGGGAATCAGAAATAATGAAATATTTTAATCAAATGTCTCCTTTCCATTTTTAAATGCAAAATTAGCAGCAAATCCCACAAATAACTTAATTTGCCTAGAATTTTTTATTTTATTATTATTATCATGTGTGTTTAAATTATTTATGCCTTTTATTACCACAGTCATTATCTTAATTTAAGAAATGATATTGAATTTATATTTCAAGTATATTATAATGCTATGTATTTTATATATATAAAGCACATGATTTTTGGTTCTCTTTGCCGTTTATTTTGTATATTTTTGATATAGAGAAATTTAATACATTAATGTATTCATAAAGCAGATCTTAGCTTTTGTAGCTTTGCCCATTTTTTATAGTAAGGGTGTCTTTCGTCACATCCTATCTGTTCAAAATGTGGAAAGTTTGAAAGACAAAGTATTGAAAAACCAGTACTCATGTCAGGGAATCTATAAGTGGTCTGTTCAGACTGATCCCTAGTGCCCTGGGTTGACATGCATTTTATGTAGGTGGAACTATATGAATGTGTTATATATGAAGCTGTTTATTGGCAATATGGAGTCAAAGTCTTCCAAAACCATGTGGATGCTTATGTATACAGTGATGAACCTGTTTCATGTATGTGGATGAACCGAGCTGCAGTGTGATTTTGTTCATATATAGGCAGTCAGACACTCACATTACAAAACAGAAGGATAATTTATTCCTGTCCAAGGACACTTCACTCATTCTCCTTTAAATGGAAGGTCCCACTTCTGCTGGGGTCATGTGGTAATAGTTAGGGTGTGTCTAGTAGAAATAAATTGATGGGTAAATTCATAGTCCATGCAGAATTGCCTGCTAACCAATGCTTTCTCATCAAAGAGAAGAACCCTGTGATGTTCAGAAAATTTTCTTAGTCAAAAAAAAATTTAAAGATTTTTTAAAATTAAATTTGGGAGCTTTGCTGATTAATTTCGATTCATTAAATTGACTGGATATTGGGTTGTCCAGATTTATGGTTAATCATTATGCTATGGTTCCTTCAAGAGTGGTTTGAATCATATTATATTTCAATTGCTAGATTCAATACTGCAAGCTTCCTTCACTCGTGTGGGCAGACATCATTCAGTCAGCGGAAGGTATAAAAATCTTGAGAGAGTGATCTTCCTTCAAGAAAGAAACAGGTCCTTCTGTTCGGCTCCTTCCAACTGGTACATTAGTTCCTCCCACTGTTATTATTGGAAAAGTGGAATATTAGTTTTTCTGGAGTCTTGGACTCATATGGCTTTAGTTGGATCCCCAGCATCCTGACTCACCTTCTAGAACTAACCAGTATCCAAAATCATGAAGCCAAGTCCTCCTGATAAATCTCTTATTCTCTATTCTTATCTTGGTTTCTATTTCAGTCTCCATATTTATCATAACTCTGTTCTGTGGGTTTGTTTCTTTGGAAAACATTAACGCAGAAGTCCAAATCAAAATTTAGATGGAATCAAACAACATTATGGATATCCTTCATGTAAGGTTATTGGAATTCCAGTTAATTGATAATAAATCATTGTGTAAATTGCTAAAAATACCTTTGTTTTTAGTTATGAATTTTAACTAAGTTATTTGAAGTAATCCATGAGTAGCAATGACTTTTACTAGAAATATTTCACTTAAATTAATTTTTAATATTTGAGATGTTTGCCACCCCCAACACAATACAAGCATGCAAATGCACATTATACACACGCTTACTACATACAAACATACACAGAGACACAGACATACCTGTTTAACTGTTAAACATTTTTATTGTGCAGATTTGAAATCTTTATAGGACATGCAGCATAAAAAAGTGTAAAATATATCAGAAAGCGTATAAAAGTTCAGTAACCTTTTGAACCAGCCATGGACTTACATGAGACTGAGCATCTAGGAAGAACAGACATGTCTTGGGGCACACAGTTTACAGACTGAATCTCATAGTCATTTCCCAAGTGATTCTCTTTATATAAAGATAAAGAATATCTTTGCATTTAAACAAGTATGCAGGATAGTACATTTTCAGTTATGCACACAGCTTAAAAGTCAAACTGTGTCCATGCCAGTGTCTGTTTTAAATGCAAGCAATCAAAGTAGGCAGCAGGTTGGTAGTTAAAGTGTGGCAAAACTGAGGAAGGAAACAACAGTTAGGCAGAACTCCAATAAATGTATAAAAACGAAAGTAAAAGCCTACCTGGGATTTAAAAAAAAAATATACCCAGGGGCTGAGCTGTAAGGTGGGTGGGGAATAAAAAGCTTTGGGGTGTCTCAGGTAGGCAGCTTTCTGGAGGACTTAGGTACACAGGTGAAATTCCTCAGTTTGGGTTCAGAAGAACTAGAACTTATTCCAGCAAGAACATTACCTCAAGCTTTTATCGCCGCCCCTCCCCCATCCTCTCTCTGAGCAAAGTGATGTTTGGATCAGTCCAAAGGCTCCTGGCAGGGGGAGGGGTCAAGTGTCACAGCATTACAGACTATTGCAAGGGCTAGTGTAGGAGAGGGGGTCATGATTGCAACAGCGTCAGCAGTCTGCTTCCCGCCAGCCCTCCCTGGAGGCCCACTGATCAGCTGAGAACGGAGCACAGTACCGAGCAACTACACCACCCCAGCGACAGATCGGCTTAGACGCAGGAAAGTGTGATTGCTCTTGAAGCTAAGTGAGGCTGACTAGACGTGCTGACCTCAGTCAGTGACTGAGAGTCAGGGAAAGTTGGCTTCCGCTCCTGCCAGCCCAAGAGAGAGCTCATCCCTGTTTGTCTGTTCTAAATCCGCATTGATGTTGACCAGGCTTGTCGTAGAGAAAGATGCTACACGACCAAGTACAGAGATCAGTTTCAACAGGTTCTGTATCTCAGAGTCAGACACAAGGATAGAGAAGTAGCGAGATTTTCTGTTTTGTTTTTAGGAAAGCTGCTGGCATAGCGAAAGTGGATGAGTTAGACCCTATTAGAAAAGAAAACATGAAAAATTAGAAGGCACCCAGGTCCTTATTATAGGTATAACAAATATTCAGGCACACAAAATAACAGGTTAAAATGTCAAGATGAATAAGACATTAATGATATCATGAGCATGACGATTTTGGTCTCCAATTTGACAGCGATTACTAGATCCTGCTAGGTTGTGATTGTTAAGAGTGACAGCAACTAACTCCTCAGATGGCTGGGAAGTATCTGTTTAAAGCCTGCACCCACGTCCCTAAACATGAGGCCTTAGGCTGGAATTCTTCCCTTTCTAGGACATCATCATTTTAGAATAGACAGCTAAGGTTGTTGGTCCTTTTTCCATCCCTACCCCCTGTTCTTCCTATTTTTCTCAGGTTATCTTTCAATGATATGCTTGTATTTTAACCAATAGAGCAATGATCCACGAACAGAAGAGAGGGTAGGAATGGTTTTTTTTTTTTAACATTTCAGACTGTCAAAAATAGATGCAGTAGCTCAAAAGAGACAAAAGTACATATGAAAAACGGAGCAAATGGCTTCTTTGTTCTGGACCAGGACAAACCACTCCTAAATGGCTGCTGGGATAGCAACTTGAAACTCGAAATTGGCACCAAAGAGATAATAAGGAAAAAAAAAGAGTCGGGAATACTTCCATCACTGAAATGTCACTCATATTTCTTTCTGCATGTTGATACGGATATTGCTGAGTATCTTGCCGATAGCCTCAAAGAGTGGATCGCAGAAGGTGTGGACATAGATGGAATAAAGACGGCCGATGCACTGAATCTCAATCAGGAAGCTCTTGATGCACGGTACAACGGCCCAGATGTGCAGGAAAGAGAGAATGGCGAAGTAAATGCCCCAGATGAGTGCCATCGGGATGCCTAAGACGGTGGACAACAAGCGGTAAAACCAATATTTTGTCACAGTGAAGGTGGTGAAGCTGGCCTTCCAGATGCCGTCGAAACTGTGCGTCCCTTCGGGCTCTGCAATCACATCCTCGAAGTCGATCTGAAGGAGAGAAATTGCAGACCGTGAGCGTAAACGGAAGGAAAAGGAGACACTGCTTGAGATTTATGCAAATCTCTTAGATCTGTTTGCAAGCCGTGTGCCAGACAATTGTCAGCCACCAACAACATCTGTCTCCTGGGAACCCACTGAGAACATGACTATGTGGGTTCTTCTCAGATCTGACTGTTCTAGGGTGGAGCCCAAAGGCATTTTCACATGGTCCCTAAGTGTTTCTCTGCTGTGTCAATGGTTGAGAACCTATTGCTTTTGGAACAAATGAGGACGTTTTAACTTCTTACTTTAAAGTAAAACTCAGAAATGGCAAGGGACACACAAAACACAGTAAGATGTAAGGAATGTGACATAATTTTATTGCATTTAAAACAATGATGCAGCCTTGAGGACTAGCTATCTTAAAATCCATTAATGACTTTCCAAACAGGATTAGCAGAGTCATGTCAGGAAATTCGGTCATGGGTGAGCTGAGGCATTAAAATGGGAGGTGAGGCTTTAGCAGAGCTTTGGAAATGAGTGTGACGGGGAAATAAAATGAAGGAGGCTGGAAATGTAGGGAGTCAAGCCTCCGGAACAAGCAAGACTGAGGACTGGGCGTGTCACAGGCAGAGGAGACTGGAGTGACATGGTCAGGAAGAGGATGAGGCCAAAACGTTGTTTTCCATACAGTTGAGAGTCAATTGAAGATGCTAGAGCTGGGAAGTGTGGCCACAACCACATAGAGTTTCTTGAGATGAACTTGACAATGTATGTAAGTATGTATGTGTGTATATGTGTGTGAGTGTGTGCATGAGTGTAGTGTGTGTGTGTGTGTGTGTGTGTGTGTGTGTGTGTGTAAATGTGTATGCTGGACAAAAGGGGGAAAGAGACCAGCAGGGAAACTGTGGCACAGCCCAAGTGAAGATGGCACAGTCAAGATGGGAGAGGGGTCCTAAGAAGAAAATGAAAGGAAAAAAGAAGTAGGGGGGAAAGAAGGAGGAAAATGGTGGACGGGAAAGAAACAAGAGAAAAGAGAAAACAATTTCTGGATATTATCGGAAGATTTGGTTACTTCAAAGAGAGGAGCAAAGGATGACCTTTGAACGCCTGCTCTGACAGTTGGGGAGAGCACAGGAGGCATTAGAACAAGGAAAAACTTATGAAGAAAAACATTTTAAGCTAGCAGGAGAGAAGCTTACTTTAGAATTCGAGAAGATGAGAATATAGTTTTGGTAACAATCAAGATAAATACCCATGGGCCAGGAATCATGACTACTTTAGAAACTGCTCTTGGGAAGCAATCAACCAAGTATGCAGTCACATAGCACTTCAGTCACCAAATGCTTCTGGAGCTTGGTCATCTTGGGTTTCAAAGCTACCTGGAGCAGTAGGTTCCTGTCACTTTGCAACAGGAGAGACACCTGATGACTTTCTAAAGACAGAGGGGGATGCTGGAGCAAATGCATCCCTCTCCAATAGCACCCACTTCCAGGTACCTGTTCACCTACGTAGCTAATTCTTAGAGTTTATATAAACTAAATGAAGCACGGGATTAAAAACAAATTATCATCAGGAAAGCCAGCGAGTTCTAGGGCTACGGCTTCCTCGTTGCTGCCACGTGAAGAACTCTGGTGTGGTTTGAAATTCACGCAAACTGATGGCAGTTTCTGCAATCACCAGAGCTCAACGTCAAGGCTAGAACTTGGGTTCTTTCTGGCTGCTGCTCAGTGCCAAAGAGCCACCTTTGATTTAGCACACCAAAATGTCTTTTGGAAAAAGGACATGACGCTTACCAGTTTTAAAGTTTATTTTCCAGAACATTCTGTCTTTTGCTCTGCTGCCCAGTGTCCTAATAGTATAATATGCAAAAAAAAACTAGTTTGGCTATAATTTTGTAAGTAGCCGCTGCATTTTTTTCTCGGCACATTTAGAACTAGACTCGGAGGTAGCGTTCACTTGCGTTTTTTCACATTTTGTAAGAAGACAGGAAAATAGCTCAGTTACAGAACCAGGACATGAGTTTAGCCCCCAGAACCCTCTTAAAAAACAACAAGCAAAAACAACAGACAAGGCTCAGTAGGCCAGCCTAGTCTAATTGCGAAGTTCCAGACCAGTGAGAGACTTTGTCTTTTATAGAAAATGATGGGGGGCTTTGGAGAGGAAACACCTGATATGTCCTCTGCGCGCGCGCACACACACACACACACACACACACACACACACACACACACACACACACTTACATGCACATACACACACCCCCCACACGGGGAATATTAGGAAAATTAGATTAAGACTTCAATGATGATATATATTTATTCATAATTATAATATAATACTTATTTATAATTAGCTATTTTCCAGGTTATGATAATAAATTCTGTCAAAGCAATAAAAATAGGAAATGATGATTTTTCTTTGATTCAGCTAAAATATATTCCTTTTTCTGTTTTTTTTAAAGATGCCATTATTTTGTAAGTGAAACTGAAGATGTCAAAATTGCAACATTTTCAGGAACATTTAAGTCTGGGATGAAAGTCCAAGCAATGGCGGTTTACAAATCCCCTGGGCGTGCACACAGGGAAGAGACCTATTGCTGTTACCCTGTTCTCCCAGAAATACAAATGAATCACCAGGTGAATCGGAGGTTGGTTTGGGGCTCACATATATTCTGAAAGAAGCTGAGGTTTTGGTGAATACTGAGCAACTTTACAAAAAAATATACTTTTTGAAAATGAAGAGTATTTCACAGTAATGAAAAGGAACGTTGATAGCTTGAGAGGCTTGCCATACTGAATCTTTCCCTAGCATGACCTCAGGACCAGTGGAACATGTGTGCATGCCTGGATGTCTACATATATGTGAATATATGTATTTGGCCTATATTAGCAAAGTATATTCTGTTAGGGAAGATGTCTAGGTATGTATGTTTATATGTAAAACTTCCTGATAACAGCTTCCTTAACTGCACATCTAAGTACTTTTTCAGCAAGCGCATTGGAGATTCTTTTTCTCATGTTAGCTACTTTTGAAACTTTCTCAGGGCCTTCTGAAAACAGGAAGTGAGCACAATATTTAAACACCTCAGAGAATTTCATGAAGGTTTGCTGGACAAATTACATGAATATAGTTACGGTGCTATCTTGTCTTAAGAATTTATGGTGACTTAAAAGGATGAAACAGTGTAGCCAAATTCAGTGTAGCTGGGGGCAGAAGCGAGGCAGGCTGATGAAGCCAAAAGCCAGAGGGATGCTTCCTCCTCTTTACCCCCAATCTACAGCAACAGCCAACTGCTCTGACAAGTGTATCCTGTCAGTACAAAGCCCTGTGATGTGGTGAGTGCTCTCTAAGCTACAGCACTGGCAAGCTCCTCCACCTGCTGATTAGGGTTTTACTAGAGAAGCAAGTAGGATTGCCACAGCCCCTGAAAGACGTGAATTCAGCGCCTACCCCTGGCTCAACAGGACTAAACTGTGTTTGTGATCGCCTTCCTGCAAACCTCTGAGATGCCCGTTCTTACTTCTTTTTGGAGATGAGGTCACTGAAGGGAGTTAATAAATTGCTCCAGGTCCCCCAGATGTTAGCGAGCACAGCCGGAATGTGTCACATTTCAGGTCTAGACTCCTCCTGCTTCTGCACTGTTGGGAATCAAACTCTTACACCAGTCTTGGTGCTTGATTTTTATGAGGGTAGACGGGCACCCAGAAGTGCTCACACTGTGGTTGCTGAAAGAAAGATTCTTGCTAACACTACCGCTTTAAGTCGGGACATCTGCTAACAGGGATATTTTGAGTCGTGTGAACTGAGCATATTTATATTGCTCTGAACAGTATGCTCTTGCAATTCTGGGAACTCAGCCAGGGACTGTCAATATAATTGGTAGAAATGGAAACTGAGGCACAGAGTGATTAAAACGAGGCAGACAGTACCCTGGTTTCAAGTGAGTTTGTAGAAAAGCTGACATTATAACGGGAATTTTACCATTCCCAGGTGAACCAACAGCCAGAGGCCCCCCACATCTCCCCCTTTTCACGTACCTATTCCGTGTCTAGGCACCCACACATCTCTCCCTGCCATCTAAAACTATGGCTTGGAAGTATTTCTGCATAGGTTTTAGAGAGATGTCTTCTTATTACAGTGCTCAGGACGTTTTCATACTTCAGCCAGAATTAAAAAAACTGGAAATGGACACTTTTACTTTTTTAGAAAGTGTGTGTGTGTGTGTGTGTGCACATCTACTCAGCTTGATGTGCATATCTGCATCGTGGGGGGTGTTGGAGTCTAAATTCTGATGCCCCTGATAGCACAGCCAGCGCTTTTAACTGCTTAGCCGTGAGGAATGGACAACTATCTTCAGTGTATGTTCTGACTTGCATTCAAAGTGCACGGAGGTGAACATAGTTCTACTAAGTGAACGACCATCTAGTCAGCAGCAGGGCAAACTTCCCCACCACCTAAAGCACAGTTATTGAGCAGATTCATAGAAACTAAAACATTTCCATAGGAATTTAAGTTTTAAAATTCATAGAAGTTTAAATCAAAGGATTCTTGAACTGAAGTCCCGTTTAAAACACAGGAATCAATGGCCACCACTGTCTTGACTAGAGCAAGGCTATCTACTCATCAAAAGATAGACACAGGATTGGAACTCAGTCTCAGGAACACGCCTGGCTTCTGCCTGACATCACCATTTGTTCCCAGTCAGTCTGGTGGTTGTGCTCTGTGACCAACAAGAACGACTTCTGGCCTTGTACTTGCATTTAAACATTGTCTTGATCTGCAGAGGCCCCACGGGTCCATTTGTTAGACAAGTGATGGTGCCTTTTTCTGCCAGTTTCCTGGGCACACACTCTTTGCATAAAGCATCAGACTGAGTAACTGTCCATCAAAATGGCCACTCTTGAGTCCTGTTTCCAAAGGGGCTTCTCCCATTTGTCCCTGTCCATTGTTGGTGTGGAATTGTGCCCTGCCATTGACTAGGTGACTGTTAGTGAACCATGTTCTGTTCGTCATTGCTGGCCTCACCCAGAGTAATACTTCATCTGTTCACTCCGATTTGGAATGGCATAGGAGTTAGAAATTGGCTTTTCTTTCTTTTTTTTTTTTTTTTTTTTTTTTTTTGGTTTTTCGAGACAGGGTTTCTCTGTGGTTTTGGAGCCTGTCCTGGAACTAGCTCTTATAGACCAGGCTGGTCTCGAACTCACAAAGATCCGCCTGCCTCTGCCTCCCGAGTGCTGGGATTAAAGGCGTGCGCCACTACCGCCCGGCTGAAATTGGCTTTTCTTAAAAGATTAGACAAGATCACAAACCTAAGTGGTATAAGCAACCCTGTGGTTTTTAGAGTGAAATCCCTCAAATGAAGCTCAGTTATGCCACCAAGGAATTGGTTTTCTGTTCTGTAACCTAAGGAACACATTGCCATTTTGGTAAAAGTTGTTATGTAGACCTACACATCAAAGATTGGGATGTGCTTCAGCAAGATTTCTGTGTCTCAATGGATGCTTTCCCGGGAGTCAACAGTTTATATTACTAGATTTTTATAAATGATGCTAGAATACCTTTGCATAGCTTTTGCTGTTTCTGAAACATAACAAAATCTAGCAACGGATGTCAGGAAAAGCAATCTGTCTTGTTATGTTTTGATAATGTTTGACTAATGCAATAAATCTCAGCAGATCCCATCCTGTTAGATGTGTCTTTAAAGGCAGTTTACGTGTACACACAGCATTAAAGAAACAGGGTCAAGTTTTTTTTTTCTGTCTCAAAATATGGATCTTTTTTTTTTCTGAAAAAAAGTAGTCAAGGAAAATTGAAGTACCTTTGTGAGTTTATGCATAACAATGTTTTCACATTTGGTAGTGGGAAATATATGTTTTAGTACTGTTAGTGGAAACTCTGATTTTGTTAGAATATAAAAAATATCTATTAGAACATTATTAACATGATTAAATATATTTGTAGGACATATTACAAAGCAGCTACCAAGATGTTTGCTGAAGACCCATCTGTTGTCTGTCCAACACAGTCACACTGCTGCCCCAACCGAGTCTCAACCACTTAGGTAACTGGAAGGGTCTCCTGATCTCAGAGTTATGTCATAATTAGTTTATATCTGGGATAATCAGGCTAGTCTTCTTGGTGAGTGGTTTGTGGCTTATTGAGAATATACATGTGACTCGATTCTGACTAATAAGATGTAAGTTAGTCTGTTGGGTGGAAATTTCAAGACAGATTTTATTTACTTTTTATTCATTTGTGTGTGTGTGTGTGTGTGTGTGTGTGTGTGTGTGTGTGTGTTAGTATGTGCACATGTACACAGACGCAGGACAGGACATCAGATTCCTTGAACCTGACTTCGCAGGCAGTTTCGAGCTACCCAACGTGGGTGTCAGGAATCTAACTCTGGTCCTTTGTGAGAGCAGTGAGCACTCTCAACTGCTGAGCCATATTTCCAGCCCCCAGAAAAAAACTTTATATATTTTTTTAATAAAAAAAGACAGGACCTCATGGGGAGATCCTTTTCATCCTGCGTAGATAGTATGTGCTATTTACAAAAGTTGATGCCATCATATGACCATGAAGTGACAGGAATGAGTAAAGAAGAAGGGGATGGAAATGATGCTCTTTTAGCCATTGATCAGCTGTGGAATCAACACCAGCAGTGCTGACCTCATGACTGTTCCTATGCGCTGTGTACATACCATTATTTTAAGCCATAGCTCTAGGTTTCATTCCCATAACACACATCTCTGTTGGTAGGCATACTGCATACACTTTTAGAAATATGTTCCGTGTCTGGCTTCAACCTTCCCACATTGCTAGACATTCCCACCGAATGCAGCCAAAACTAATTCAGGAAGTGTTTACTTTACAGTAATATCAGAATGACAAATTAACTAGGAACGGAGCAGTGCAATGTGTTATCCATCTATAAAAATGAAATTTAAATATAATAGTATTGAAAATGGCTCTCAAGGATCCCTTTCCAGCTAGTCACGTTCTTTCAATGCCCTCTGCTTGAGTTGGTGGCCAGAAGTCATGATTGTCCTTCAAAAGGGAAGGGTGTCATTTTGAAGATGAGTTTACAAAACCCCGTAACATCTGACTGTGTGCCTTTCTTGCTCTCTGGCTTGCTTTGCTGGAAGCTAGCCACCATGATTGGATTCCCTTAGAAGAGGAAGGCGTGGCAAAAAGTAAAGGCAGTCCCTGGCTACCAACTATTGAGACATTGAAGTCCTCAGTCCAGTAGCTTGGAAGGAACAGATTAGCCATCAATCGTGTGGAGAAGTCTGGATATGGTACCTCCATCACCTTTTCCGTGGGAGGATCTGATATTGACAGCTGCATTGCACCTTGCGAGAGACCCTGCACCACCATTTAGAAAGGCTCACTTTCATTCCTACTGCACAGAAAGGGTAAAGTGATGGTGTCTTTTGCTCTACATTACTAAATTGGAGGATAATTGGCTATGAACGTGTAGGCAATGAATCCAATTTGCTAACAAGTCACTCTTACATTATCATTTCATGTCTTTCGCATTAGACAATTTAACTTCCATATTTACATAAAAACATGTACAGTTGATATATGCCTAATTTCTTAGAATTTGGTCCTGAGACAAAAATCCATAAGTATGTGATAACAAAATCCAGCATCTTAAACTTTCTATAACCCACATTATCTTAGAAAAATAATTAGACCATTTACAGTGTTTGTATAAGACTGTCCACCATATGTCTCAAATGGCTTGAGCTTATAACCAAATGTGATTGTTGGTCTTAATTTTTACCTTAACAGGACTTAAAATCAACCCAGCATTTACGATCCAACCCACATCAGGGCATGTCTGTGAGGACATATCCAGAGAGGATCAACTGCCTCAATTTGGGTGGTACCTTCCAATGGTGGTTGATACCTGAAGAGGTCTGAAGGGAAAAGCAATATTGTCTGCTTGCATTTGCTCCAGTTCTAATTTCTCTGGCCTTTCACTATGAACTGGACACAAACAGCTCTCCAGGAATCTCTCTGGCTGTTAGCACCTGTTTGGGTCTACTGAGACACCAGTGTTCTGCAGTAAGAAGCTACTGGAATCTCAACTTGTCTGGTGTGAGGTGGTTGTTGTCTGACTACCCAACCCCTACAGTATAAGCTGGTCTAATAAATCCTTTTATATGACACTTGCTTTCCATTGGTTCTATTCTTCTAGAGAACCCTGCCAGAACACCAGATGTGCTCCACAGACTAAGAGCCATTTTGATCTAGAAGACACACCCAGACAACCAAATCTAGACTTCTAAATCGAGTACTCCACAAAGTAATAGTTATTGTTCTTGGTTTTCAGAAGTTCTAAGTGTGAGAAACACGGCAAGAGGGTCTTTCTAGGAAAAAAAAGTGTTAAAATGCTAACACTCTCCTCAGACTCTCTGGGGTGGGATCTGGGCTTGGCACTTTTCTGATTTCAGAAAGAATCTTCTTCTATAGCTCAGGCTGGTCTTGAACTGAAGATCCATGCCTCAGCCTTCTCAGTGCTAAGACAACAATCCTGGATCTGGGCCTCCGTTTTATTTTTAATTTTCTTCAAAATCATTTGCGTTTGCATCTGTCTGTTTGTGGGTCGTGGGTGTAAGCATCTGCAGAGTCTAGAAAAGGGTGTGGCACGCCCTAGAGTCAAACAAGTGACCGTAAGACATCTGAGAATGATGTTGGGAACTAAACTTGTATCCTCAGAAGAAAACTTTTCCTTCTCCTAACCACTGAACCATTTCTCCCACCCCCAGGGCTGTCACTTCAAACAAGACTTCTTGTCTATTCTCATTGCTAAACCCTACTAGAGCCTGCCATGGCTTCTTGCAGTTCATGACAGCCCTGATGCATCGATGCTGTATCCTCTGGGCCTTACAGCCCTGGCTTGCTTCCTTCTCCAGGGTCCTTATATGCTGAATAACATCTGAACTCTAATGGGCAAATGAATGGAAACACCCTCAGAAAACCTTTTTCTAATTTCTATCTACAAATATTGGTTATTGGTTAGAAGAAATTACCATGATTATTATTAAAAAAAAAACCCCATTTAGTAGAAATCCTGATGTATTTCCATCACTCTACGTTCAATAAAAACAAATCCTATGCTTTTTTCAAAATTAGATACATATTTCTAAAATTCTAATGTGCACACCAAATCTAGTCACACTCAGAGAGGGTGTGTCCCAACTCCCTTCTCTGTTCCCACACAAATTTTCAACATGTTGCGAGGCCTTTGAAGCTGACGGAATAATATTGTGTGAGCATGTGGGTATGGACGAGGATGAGAAAGAACACAATTAAATGTTACCAGAGCACAGCGACTTTGCCCTGATTCCCATGTGTTTTCTCAGAGGCAGACTTGGCTGGGCAAAACCGACACCACTGGGCAAGGGGCTGAGGCGTTCTTGCCGTCGGTACTGAAGGCGGAGGGTCTGGATTATGTTATAAACACCTACGATCACATGAACCCCATGGTGACCCACCCATAACTCCAGAGGGTTGTAAATCCTGGGGTAGGAACACTGCTGCCTGTTCTTGGTTTGAAGGCCTGCTGCTTTCCGTGGAAGATGTGAAGTAACTTTGTCTTTCATTAGTTCCAGGACTGTCTGCTGGGGAGCAAGGGAGAAGGACGCGACCATAACCAGAGTGTCAATGCGAACTGACAACCATGAGCAAGGGGGGAGTTTGGAGTGTGGATTACAGGACAGGAAAAGGTCTGCAGTGAGAAGCCTGGGCGCTAGCTTGGCCTTGAACTCTCTCCCTCAGGTCCAGTTCTCAGCAATCTCGCTCTTCCCAAGCTAGAACCTCTGGGTTCCCTTGTCTTGTCTCCTGTCATTTCGTTCTGTTGTCTCTTTGTTTTACCTTAGCATTTTATTTTTCCCTTATTCCCGATGACAGTTTCTCAAACACTAAAAGACTTCAAAATTTGCAGTAGATACTGGAAAAACACAAGTTTCTGGGTCTTGAATCAGAATCAGTAGTCTGTCTATGGTACCAGGGCGTCTTTCCCTCCTATCATGACTTTAATGCAGGATGTCTGGGGAAGAAAAACAAAGCTGCCAGTAGAGAGGCTCTCAAAGCCTCAAAATGGAGACTTGAATTAATGCAATCGTATGTGAGTGTATTGGTTTATTTTTTTTAAAGATTTATTTATTTATTATGTATACAACATTCTGCCTCCATATATGCCCACACGCCAGAGGAGGGCGTCAGATCTTATTACAGATGGTTGTGAGCCACCATGTGGTTGCTGGGAATTGAACTCAGGACCTCTGGAAGAGCAGTCAGTGCCCTTAACCACTGAGCCATCTCTCCAGCCCCGAGTGTATTGTTTTTGAAATGGAATAGATGGTCCAGGCCAACAGCATGAAGGCTGGATTCACCTCCTTCAGGGCAGCATCATATGACAGAAATGGCTCATCCGCTCCTTGCCTTGTTTTTTTTTTTTTTTTTTTTACTTAGATCATGCAAATGTGGTAGTGTTAGCTCCACAGGGATGTTTTAAGGGTTAACACTGAAAATGTTCAAGTTATAGCCAGGTATACCAGGAGCACTGGTCCAGTTGTCTTGGCCAGGAGGGTACGATGTTCTCTGGGATCCACAATAGATTTCTACACTGTAGACTGACTATCCCTGGCCTGATAGCACAGGCGAACACTCCTAGTTTATACTTTGCCATGCTTACATCTTGCCATGCATTGAATTACGTCCCCATTCCAAGCTAAGTCAAAACCCCGGTTTCCAGTAACCATGGGGAGATGGCAAGTGTTGATGGAGGCCGGGAATTGTGCTGAGCAGCTGCCGTCTGATGTCTGCTGAGAATGCTCAACAAACCCCCAGAAACAAGGAAAAGACATAGATCTAGCAGGGGTTTCACAGGCAGCATGGCCTTCCTGATGCCTTGACTTCGGACCCCTTGCCTTCAGTCCGGGACACAATGTCTGTTGCTTTAAGTCAACCAGCTTGTAACTGTTTGGTGGTGGGAACGCCTAGGAAATGCATGGAAGTCTTCATTTTCAATGCCAGGGTTTAGGGATTCCTGAGTGTCTCCATGCCTCTTCGTTTAGGGTGTGCACCCTTTTATAGGGTGACCCCAGGTGGGAACCAAAAGCCGCATGTAATTGAGGCCAGTTGGCCAGGAGTCTTCCTAGGGAGTCCAGGATGCTTTGTTGATACAGCTTCACATTTTCTTATCATGAACTGTTCTAGCTGCAGATGTCTCTCTACACAGCAGGCCTCGCACCTCCTGGTTCATTTTATTCTCCACAGACTTCTGGGGTCTGTTTGGTGCCACTTGTTGATGCTGAGTGTCACCAAACAGGTGACAGAGAACAGACAGCCTATGTAAAAATAGACCAGGAAAGGGCCAGAGATAGGAAGCTGGTGACTGCGCGTTAGTGGACAGAGCGGGGTGACTGTCCAGGCGCACTTCTATTTGCCACGCCAGAGAAGGAGGAATCCCTGTAGCCATCCAGAGTGTCTCCAGTGGAAAAGGCCTGCGTCACTAAATGTATGGAAACCTCATTTTGTGCAAACACACAATTAGAGGCCTCACCCAGAGGTCTGGCTTGCTCACCAAATTCTGTGTTTATGGTTTGGCGTTTGTTATTCTTTAGGCTTCTGGGTACGCCATGGGGAAGATGTGAATGATGACCATAATATATATATATATAAAAGCTCTTTGTATTTCGTTCAAGATAGAACAAGCAGAAATGCCTTTGCCATTTGCAGGCTCGTCTTTAGTCTCTAAATGTGTTTGTTTGAGTCACAGCTTTTGAAGCAGTAACGAGCTCCTTTTGCAGTTGTCACAGTGCACTTCCTGGTAACAGTCCCTGCCGCCTACAGTCCAGCTCAGTTGAAGGAGCACTGCAAACAGCGGCCATTTTATCTCATAGCTGGCATCTTTTCCCCTCCAGTGCCTTTAGTCTGTTTATTAAACAAATAGAAAACGAATCAAGTAGATCCCTGCAAGCCTGGACGCTACTTCACAAAACGGGGAAAGGATTCACACGCGTGTCCTTGCCAGGAGAATCACAGCCCATTGTGCTCAACTGACGCTTGACGTGCAGTGACTACCAGACACAGCCCCTGACCTTCACAGCGGGATTTTCCACGTGGACATGATTGACAGGTTGATATTTAGGTTTATATAAACCCTCATTGTGGGGGTGCACTGCAGAATGATTATCTGTGTCCCTGAAGTCTACTCACTAGATGCCAGTGACATCCTCCAAATTGTGACAAGTAACGCTGTCTCCAGACATGTCCCCTTGGATGGGAGAAAAGATTGCCCCTGGTTGAGAATCCTGCCCTAGGAAAGGATGATATGCTGCAATAAGGCGCTACCTTAAGTTTAGGAGGATCTGTAGCCTGGAATCCCTCTGTTTATTGCAGGGATGTTTGCTTTGCACGGCCATGACCTGGTGGGGCCATTTATTTATCCAGCTAACGTTTGGGAAGAATTTGTTTTTTGAGGATAGAATAAATGAAATGAGGAAATGAGGAAACAGGGCCAGGTCAAGGTCCCAAGGCTGGCTATAGGTCATTGAAAAGGGGACAGTATAATTAGACACGAACCTTGACATTGCATGCTCACTTAGGACCCATTGCCTGGGAGGGGTAATGTCCTTCAGGATATACACACGTGCTTTTAGGTAAGAGAGGGAGCCGTTATCCCTTCTGATTCCAGATCACTAGCTTCTAGAATTTCTAGGAGTCAAGGAAGCTTTGTTCCGTGCCCAGACCCAGACCCAGGGACACGCCCAAGTCCATTCCTGCTGGGGAGCCTCTCACTGGCTGTGCGATGTGGGATGTGCTTGGCTTGCTTCGCCCACCTCTCTCCACCTGGTTGCTTCTCTATGTCTCATCCTGCATCAAAGATTTCCTTCTAGCCATACACTGGTTTCTCACTTGAACCTTTGTTTTCCACCCAGGTTATTTATTACTTCATCACTCCTATTTAATGGTATGCTTTTCTCTCTCTCTCTCTCTCTCTCTCTCTCTCTCTCTCTCTCTCTCTCTCTCCCTCTTTCTCTTTCTCTCTTTCACTCTCTCCCCCCCTCTTGTGTTATGTGTGGTTTCTGTTAGCAGACTCTAAGTTTCTGAAGTATAGTGGCTCATAAATCAATATTTGTTAAATATATGAAAGAATTAGTGAAAGTTGCTGTATTGGTTCCTCTTCCATTGATGTGAAAAGACACCATGTCAAGACAGCTTATAAGAGAAAGCATTTAACTGGGGACTTGCTTATGGCTTCAAGGGTTACTTCATGACCATCATGGATGTGGGAAGAGCACAGGGGCAGGCGGATAGGCATGGTGATAGAGCATCAGCTGAGCTTACATCCTGGTCCAGAGGTAGAAGACAGAGAGAGACAGTGAGACTGAATCTGAAATGGGCTTTTGAGAGCTTGAGGCCCACTCCCAGTGACTGTCTCCATCAACGAGGACACACTACTTAATTTCTCCACGATTGGAAGCAAATATTCGAATATATGAGCCTATGGGACATTTCTCATCCAAACCACTACACTGGGCATTTGAAAGTTGTAGCTCCTCCTCCTTCCAAGAGAAATCATTGTCTTCATTATATCCCCTTGAAGAAACAGAGTTCTGAATATGTTATTATCTGGCTCATGGATTAGAAACTGAATTCACCGATCTAGTTATTTCTTTTTCAACCCAGGTGTAATTTTGGTGAAAGCATGCACAGGAGCTGACTAATGGCAAAGAAGATGGCTTAATTTAGTTTTGTGTATTATGCAAATTCAGGTTCCACCGTACGGGTTGTAATGTAGCTTTGCTCATCAGAGCCAGTGGGTCCCCTAGGAGTACTCAGGTGGCTGAGAACTCAAGTGACTTCATGTTTATCTTCAGAGCCACACAGCTGGGGTGCTAAGTGATGGGGTTAAAATCACGTGGTCCCTTAAATGCTAAACTTTATGCCAGTTGGAGAGAAACAGACTTTATATTCCCCGACGGGAAAATATGACTCAAAGGAACTCTGCCTTTTTGCCTGCTAGTCATTGGATCCATTGCTCACAGATAGGGCTTAAAGGAACTCCAGAAACAGGGCCACACTAACTAGGTGAGTCTGACAACTGCTGGCTTCATAGGAATCTGCTATTTAGCTAGGTCTTTATTAGACCATAGCTCTAACCAAGGCTTCAATTATGGCTTTTCTGCAAAAAGGAAAAAGAAATCTTGAAGGTTTGTAGCCAACTTTGGAACTGACTTCTGGTTCATCTTGGAACACAAAAGCGACCAGTTTGGAGACAATAAAAAAGAAGACCGCAAAGTACAGAGTCCAGATCTGTGAAGTGAACGCCAGCTCCAGATCATCTCCAGAATGCACTAAGTGTGCATTGCGGAACATGTGGGTTCAGCAGGCTGCCAGCGACTTCAGTCTTTCCAAGATGATTTCATTAATTACTGTAGCTGCAGTATTAAGAGCAAAGAAGCCATTTGAAAAAATTCAGGAAATTCATAATAAAGATACTATTGACGATTAACTGGGCATGGTGGCACAAGCTTTTGATCCTAGTACTTTGGAGGTAGAGGCAGGTGGATAACTGTGAACTCAAGGCTGAGCTTGTCTGCAAAGATGGTCCCAGGACAGGCATAGTTACTGATTTACTCTGTCTCAACAACCAACCGTCACACAAACTCCTACACACACGCTTTGTTGATGAGAAGTCATCCACCATTCTCTTTGTCAGTATATTTCTGGGTTTCTATTGTTGCATGAACGTTAGCCTACTTGAACGATGAGTCCTTAGAAATGAAAGTGACTTAGGGGTTGTCTTATTATAGACACAAAAGGTGGATAGGACTTTTCCAAGGGCCAAAGTAACATTGGAGATATGTGTCCAAGAGAGAACTAGAATCAAAATTTACTTTCAGACTCAGTTTTCCCTTCTTCTCTGAGGGGTGACTGGCATCAGTAAATGTCAGTCGGTGACTTGGGTTCTCTTCTCTGTGAGGCACCAGAGAACTCAGTGACATCTGCCTGGTGTGGATTCTCTGAAGTTGCCCATAACTATGGGCACTGCAGGAATTTTATAGCATTTTTAGGAGAAAAACCAACGTGAGTTGTTAGCTTTACTGCAGGTAAGAAGAAGGACTGAAGGTGACATTTTGGTGCTCTGAACAATAGGCTGTCCTCTTGAGGAAGAATAGACAAAGATAATCAAGTAGACAGGAGGCAGCTGGATTTTCCAAGTACCCTCAGCTTCACTCTGCATGGAAAGTTTATCTCATGTAGTTGCTACAGCAGAAAATATTATATTCTGGTAAATTGCTAAGACACCCCTGTTCACTATTAATAAGCAGTGAGAGAAGTAACACCTTACTGTCTTGGTGGTTGTAAAAAATCTTACTCTGACATGTGTTTTTTTATTGATAAATTCCAGTGGTTTAAATCAAAGTCAATTTAATTCTGACTGTCTATCAGCTGCATGTAGGAGCTACAAAGAAGGACTCCATGGAGCTTGGGCCCTGCCATAGACCAATTACATCATATTTTCTACATCTCAGTGTGCAGTGCTTTAAAACGCTCTGCAGATGGCTTGAGGCTGGATGAAGAGCCTCTCTGTGGAAGCCACACCTTCTCATGGGGCTACATCTCAAGGTTCTACCACAATGGGGTTTATACACGCAGCCAGCGCTGTGAGTATGTGCTGTGTAGGAGGGCGTGGAGGGCAGGCTCGCCTCACAGATAATGCTTCGTTGTGACCTTTTATTCCCTACAATGCTCGCATTTTCCAGTGTGCTGCTTCTGGATGTTTACCACTTGCATTCTCCATTGCTGATTAAAGTGAAGCCACATCCAATCTTTACCCAAGCAAACCAGGTCCGCGGCTGAAATAGAGGAAGGTGTTCATATACTTCTATGCTTGGCTGTGTGTAGGGGCTGTCACACACACAAAATTATAACTGTAGAGGATCTGAGAAGTAGTAGACACAAAGAAATAAACATGCAGCCATCAGGAAAGCCGCTTCTTGAGACACATTGCTGGGATTATTCCTGGGATTAACCCCGGTTATGACTTGAAAGTATTTTCTGCTTTCTTTTGAAGTGAATCATGGAAGGCTTCTCTTTCCTTCAATGAAGACTCTGTCTGAATAATATGTGTCCCATATTATTTATTACTCCTGGGAGTAATAAATCTCCCAGGAGTCTGACAATAAGCAAGGTCTTTCCCAAATTATCATGCAAACCAAAACGGTCCCTCCCCTGGGAATTTCTCTTCAGTCCTGATTACCAGCATCTTGGTCTTCTCAAGGGTCTCTCCAGTCCCCACCCCCTTTCAAGACCAAGCAGTCTGTAGGATGGCAAGGTAAAGAATCTTGAAGGTGACATTCCCTTTGGGATATCAAATCACGCTTGCTTTAGAACATCATCTGATTATGGGGATGCTTAGTGTTCGGTAGCAACTGACAGACTTACTATGTATCTCCCGTTGCTAAGGTATTTTGTGTGTGAATGCAGTGAGGGCATGTTTACACTTGTTATTCTTAAAAGAGGTCATGGTTCTTGAGGGCTGTGGAATCTAGCCCACTATTCTAATGGCATATTGCCTTTCCACACCACATGTTCTCTTGAAAACAGCCCTCTTTCCTTGTTACTTGTCTATTTTTCATGTTTAGTTAATATATAATTCCCATTATATATACCTTATTTCGATTCCTTTCACACAATTGTGCTTTGTAGTAGTCATTAGTTTCTATAGGCTACCTGTAATCTGTCAAAGTTACTTTGACTTTGGGTTAAACACGGATATTAATAGGGTCATCATAATGGGTGTCATTTATGAGGTGGAAGACCTCTCCACTTGTCTACTCCAGGCTCTGACAAAACATGTGTGCTAAGACTGTGCTTCTGGCCTGGATGTTTGAAACCTGGTTACACACCTAACATTCTCATTACACCCCAACGCTCTTCCTGAGGATGCCACTTCCTCTTCCTATATATTTTTAACTGAATGGTATTGCAGATATTTTACACTCATTCTGTTGCCGAGCCTCCTATTGGAAGTCAAGTTGGTGACTCTTAGACATATTCTAGTAAATCTGTCTGCCATTACAGGAGACAAGAACAGGTCGCATCTCTGAGCAAAAAGCCGGCCTTTCATCTCACATGGCACAGACACCAGAAAAGAAGTCCTGATATCTGACCCCCAGAATTCTACATTCTCTCTGCTCTGGTTTCGTTTTTTACCTTTTCCTTGAAGAAGAGATCTGTGATCTATAAGAGACCAGCCCTGCGGTGAAAGAAACCGTCTCTGCTATTGGAATAGTAAATGACAATTCGGATCCTCTCAGCAAAAAAAGCCTCCAGCTCTGCATGCTCATCATCAGAGAGATCAAGCAAAAGAGGAAGAAGTGGGGAAGCCCAGCAGCAGCCAGTGGCATCCTGAGAATGTGCTTGGGACACCCTGGAGCTTAGAGCTGATCTGTGGCAGCCCAGGAGGTCAACATTAGAAGGCCCAAGTAGGACCTATTATATTGTGTTCCTCTAATATCGGAGTTTTAAAAAAATCAAATTAACATTAAAAAATATGTATTTTAATACACACACAAGTATTTCAAATACAGACAAACTGTGTGTATATGTACATATAGAACATGTTTTCCTTCTCATAGTACACTGATAGCTTGGCTATTTCTATCACTCTTTCAGCTTTTTGTTTTTGTACAAGGTTTTGAACTGTAGTCAATAAAAGGCACGAAGGAAGCTAGGTGATAATGTGATCCAACTGTGGTTTCATTAAACAGGACTGAATCATTCAGAGTGTCGATTCGATTCTATTGAGCCTCTATTTTCTGGTGACTGATTCAGTTGGTGCTTGATTCTGGGGTTCACCTGCAGGTTTAGGGCAGGGATAGAAGTGAGGACCATTGCCTTGCCCTGCTGGACTTGAAATGAGGGAAAGGGAGAGGGATAGCCACCCTCCTCCAAAGGAACGAGAGGAGAGCACTGTCCTCTTAGCAAAGAGTGAAACCATGCCCGGAAAGCTTTCCAGCGCCACAACGGTGAGAACGGAACAGCTAGAGCATCTCAAGAAGCACGGGCACCTGAAGCTGCTGCTGCGGGGTGCCGGAGCCCTGCGTGTGTCCATGGGGTATATTCTGGAACTCCAAGGACTCTGGGTCTGCTGGGGAGCTGGTCTTCCTAAGTATATCTTGAGTATGTTGTATGGGAACAATTTATTCTCAGATCTATTTAACTACAGAAATAGAAGGGGTTTATCAAAAAATAATTTGGGGGATTGGTTGTAAACTGTTTTTTGTTTGTTTGTTTTAATGATACCCTTTCCAAAAAAGCAAAACAACAAATTAAACAGACAAAAAGCCTGGCTTTTCGAGGAACAAACTAGAAAGGAGGTTGTTGAATTAATAAAAGCAATCAGCGATGATTCTAACAAATCCAATGCCCTTTCCTTGATTCTTCCCGATATGCACACCTCAGCCACGTTCTACTGCTCGCAACCTAGGGAAGGGACAGTAAGGTGTACGCATCGCGAGGCACGACTAACGGACACTTCAGTTATTCTCACAGATTAATGCGGCTCGTAAAATGCACTGGTTACGTCTGTTTTTTGTTTCTGGCATTTGTTTTTTAGAACAACTACGTAATGCGTAGAAAGGAAGTCTCAGAGAAACTCCCTGCAGAACTCAATAGACCTTTCTCCCACCAGCGTCTAACTAAGGTTATTCTCAATCGCTTCCTGTTTCCACAATGTATGGCTCCGTGGCACGTATGTGTATACAGACCAAAGAGGCAAACGGAGAACCTTCAGAATGGTTGTTTTGTACTAGTTGGGACCTGCTTCCTTGTTCTCTCCGGTTTACCCCGCCCTTCACATCCAGCGGGACGAGCCCCACCCGAGGTGCTTTCGTGAACCTGGGTGATCCACGGCACTCTAAAGCTTTCCAGTCAACGCCTTTGATTCTATGCCCACGCACTGAGATTCCCCAGAAGTTTGTGCTCATCTCTGGTCCTTGCAAAATAGCGTCCTGTGCCTCCCTGGGAATGTGTGTGTTTGGGAATGTGCATATGTTTCTACATCAGTTTTTCTTCTTTCCTACCAACCTACCAGGATGTGGAGTCAGGTCCGACAGTGAAGATATTCCTATTACTCCTAACGTAGGCCACATCAAAAACATATGTTTGTTCATCCTGAGGCTGCCATCTCCAACAGAGAGGAGCTGTTTCTTAACACCTGTGTTTCCCTGGAGTATGGTTTGTTACAGAGGGATGTGGGATAACAGTGGTTAAGAGCCCAGGCTTTTGCATTCTCTGTTTGGGTTCTAATCCTGACTCTTTTACTTTTCTGTTAGTGTTCTGAGCAATCCGTGTTTTCTTTTTGCAAAAAAGAGTGTGCTGTTGATAGTAACAACAATATGTAGTTCACAGGACCGCTGGAGGAGTAAGTGCTCTTGAGCCATGCTGTAAGAAGTGCTAGAGCCCCCCCCCCATTCTTCTCTTCCTCATATCCACACAATTAACACCAGGAGGCTGTAGCCAGCCCTTGAAAGGGCATATACCCCCAGCTGACTCTGTGGCCCCGAAGCCCCTTTGTGGGTCACCAATGCCTATAAAGATACAAATACTCTGATTGGGTGAAGAAGGCCATGCCTAACTGGCTTGTGGTTTTACATGTGGTTCTGGCTACACTAAGCTGCTGCTGGCACCAGTCAACTTCACCTCCCTGGATGCTCTTGGTGGGAACCCTTTCTGTGCAAACATACACTTGACTTTGAAGACCGCCAAGAACTCTGTGCTCTGGGCTTGACTGTTGTCTGTCTTTTAGTTACACGATCTTACAATGGCCTGTGTGCATATCCTCCCCTAAATCCCATACCCTTGGAGATGGGGCTATGATTCAGCTACTCAGGGAACGCCTGACCCTGGATGAATGCATGAATGTATAAATCCATACATGAGCGTGCCATGTATGAATACTTGGCAGCACTGTGTACAAAGAATTGAATGTGTGTGTGTGTCGGGGCGGGGGGAGCTGGAGCAGGGGTGTGTGCAGCTTAGCCCAGTCAGGGACAAAGATTTTTATTAGACTTTTTAAATTTTTGTTTGTTTGCCTCCCATCACCTGCTTCTTCACTATTCGGGCTCAGCATCTTTCAGTGTTCACAGCAAATGAGAAGTGTAATTGTGTTTGACATGTGCACCACACATGACTCAGAATCATTTCTAGACACAGATAGCTAGCATTGAGTCTGTCAAGGACTGGCTACAATATAATGCTATTATGGGCTCTGTAAAGGTTTGCATACTTCACGAAGCTGCAGAATTTAAACTTTTGAATTACTGTTGAGATGCAGTCGGCCAAAATATATTTAGATATTGTCAAAATTAAAAACGCCTGGTTTTTAATTACCGAAACAGGTAACAATGGTTAAAGGGAAGCTTGTACTTCCCTTTCTGTGAAGTAATGACCAACAAGAGACATCTCCTCAAGGTCCAATAGGGAAAGCAAGATGTATTTTATATCTGAACCATCAGCACAGTTTCCGGGAGAGGCAGGAAATATGTGTTCTCTGCAGGTGTAACACTGTTCTACCGACTAAATCCCTCGGTATTCGCCCAGTCCGTGGGGCATGCAGATTTCCTTTAAGACAAAATTAAAAACACATTTCCCTCCTCCCTAAACAATGGTTCATGTGAAAATATGCTGCTTCATGTTTCCTGGACTAACTGAAAAATAGTTAAACATTTCAGTCTTTTGATTGACTCACTGATGAAATATGTGGGGGGTGTCAGTTTATTTAACCCTGTCATTCACGGAAAGAACCCAACGGGTTCGTATATGGGAGATAGAGGTTAGAATCGGCTCATCCAGGTGGGGCAGCTTGCTGGCTGTGACAAAGGGTAGGAAAGATGTGACAATGTAGAATGTGGAGGAGGGAGGCAACACACACTCGGACTGCGAAAACTTTGTACCATCTGTTAGAAAAGTGAGCGGAGAGATTTCTAGTGTATCCTAGGCACAGGAATCAGTAACAGGTGATTGCCAATGCATTTTTGATCACTTTTTTTTTTCTTACAAATTAAAGCACTTCTGAGTATGTCATGGGGGCACCATCAATAATTGCTCAAGGTTTTTTGAAACTCAACTTGCCCATCTAAATCAGTGTTGCCTGCCATGGGGCAACATGGAACATTGGCTTGCCGCACTCAGGTTACCCCGGGTCTTTGGGATTCTAGTTGGCTCTCAACTCAAATGGTCTCAAGAGATGGAAAGCCATTGAGCAAGGCTGACTTGGGAGTACTCCATGCTGTTTCCAAATTCTCTGGTGAGGTTTAAAGTTCCAGATCCTCAAATAGTATTCTGTCAGAGAAAATGTCAAAAAAAAAAAAAAAAAAAAAAACAGAGAGAGAGAGAGAGAGAGAGAGAGAGAGAGAGAGAGAGAG